>NC_060123.1:255299128-255602158 GCF_021461395.2 Schistocerca americana
CACGACGTGCCTCCCTCCGAGCCTTCTCTGCAACATCAGGAGGTAGTTTAAAATAACTGGTCTACTGAGCTAACAAAAGAAACCACTAGCAAAAGCTAGGGCGTGGGCGCAAAATTGAAACCTTCCCCAGCACGGATAAAGTGCGTCGTCAAAAGTTTTCCACGTGAGATTTATTACAGAAAGTCGAGAAACCGAGGTTTAAAATTCCCTTGCACAGCGTTTACTTGCTGCGTTTAAGCCTTGAAACTGGTGGGGTGTGCTCTCGTCGAAATATAGGCAGTTGTCGACGACGTCACACGGCTGCATTCCTGGTAACTTATTTGAACATTGTATACGTTGTGAGAAACTTAGGTTCCAATTCAGCAGTTGTTTTCCTTTAAGAAATTATTCCTTTTTTCTCCTACTTTAATGGATATATCACTTTGTACGAGATGCGTGTCATTTATTTATCAGATACAAATAAGTATGAGGACGAGAATTACGTTGTAACACAAACTAAACCGTCTACTAACAAAGACCACGGCGTGCATAAGCTGGCTAATGGCTGCTTCGTCATAAATCACGTCTGAAGGACATCTGATCACTGAATAGGCGGCTGTTGACGTTTGAACATCTCCATCCCGCACTCACGCTCATCATAAGTTCACAGACGAAGGAACATAAAGTGATATCGCAGCCTTTCCGGGTCTGCAATTAATCACAGCGTGGTTTCAAAAACTGTGCGTTGGAAAGGCAATTGCTGACAAGAAAGAGCACGTCAGCTGACAAAATAACTCACACTGCATACAACATTTCTAATTTAAGGATGCTGCCAAATTGTCGATAGCTGTTAGCGCAAGTGCTGCGTTTTTGGTGGAATTTTTTGTTTTTTTTGTTTTTTAGAAATATTTCAAAGATCTTTATGTGCTGAATGCTACGTGTCAATCATGATGATCTAGCAAATGCAGAAAAAAATCACAGTTCTTTAAAAGTAATTTTGTATTCTGTAGTTGCTGATCGCTCAGCGTTCTTACGACAGTTTTAGAATAACACATCTATACTGAAGAGCCAAAGAAACTGGTTCACCTGCCTAATATCGTAGAGGCCCCCGCGAGCACACAGAAGTGCCTCAACACGACATGGCATGGACTCGACTAATGTATTAAGTAGTGCTGAACGGAACTGACACCATAAATCTTGCAGGGCTGTCCATAAACCTCTTTTGAACAATACGTTGCAAGGCATCCCAGATATTCTCAATAATGTTCATGGCTAGGGAGTTTGGTGGCAAGCGGAAGTGTTTGAACTCATCAGAGAGTTCCTGGAGCCACTCTGCAGCAATTATGGATGTGTGGGGTATCGCATTGTCCTATTGGAATTGCGCAAGTCCGTCGGAATGCGCAATGAACATTAATGGATGCTGGAGATCAGACAGGATGCTTTCGATACGTGTCACGTGTCAGATTCGTATTTAGACGTGTCAGGGGTCCCATATCACTCCAACTGCATACGCCCCACACCATTACAGTGCCTCCACCATCTTGAACAGTCCCTTGGTTATATGCAGCGTCTGTGGATTCATGAGGTTGTCTCCATACCCGTCCACCTCCATCCACTCGTCAAAATTTGAAACGACACGCGTCCGAACAGCCAACATGTGTCCAGTCATCAACAGTCCCTTTTCGATGTTGACGGGCCCAGGCGAGGCGTAAAGCCTTGTGTCATGCAGTCATCAAAGGTTCACGAGTGGGCCTTCGGCTCCAAAAGCCCATGTCGATGATGTTTCGTTGACTGGTTCGCACGCTGGCATTTGTTGATTGTACAGCACTGAAACCTGCAGCAGTTTGCGGAAGGGCTGCCCTTCTGTCACGTTGAACGATTCTATTCAGTCATCGTTGGTCCTGTTCTTGCAGGATCTTGTTCCGGCCACAGCAATGTCGGAGATCCAACGTTTTACCGGAATCCTGATATTCACAGCACACTCGTGAAATGGTCGTACGGGAAAATCCTCACTTCATCGCTACCTCGGAGATGCTGTGTCCCGTCGCTCGTGCGTCACCTATAACACCGCGTTCAAACTCACTTAAATCTTGATAACCTGCCATTGTAGCAGCAGTAACCGATCTAACAACTGCGCCAGGCACTTGTCTTACATAGGCGTTGCCGACCGCAGTGCCGTATTCTGCCTGTTTACAGATCTCTGTATTTGAATACGCTTGCCTATACCGGTTTCTTTTGCGATTCAGTGGTATGATGTGTATGAGGACCAGGCAGATATTTGTAAATTAAATAAAAAAATAGTAGACATAATTTCATGCTGTTTGCGGCATCATTTAAAGTAAATAAAAAATTTGTGTAAAAAACTAAACACTTCTATTTGAGTTCCTTTGATCTAGACAATAGTTTTTCTGAAGCCATGTGCGGACCGTCACGTCCGAAGACTATTGAATTCACATTTCTTCTGCGGGAATCGCCAAGGTTACGTACAGGCGATCCACACAGTGTATTTCGTACAACGCCACAGAATAAAATCCAGGAGGGTTATGTCCAGAGACTGAAGTGGTCGCTTGGTTGGTCAATCACGTCCTATACATCACTGTGTAAATGTCCAGTCCAGGAGGTCACGAACATTTCAACTCCAGCGTTATGGTGCACCATCGTGCTAAACGATCACATTTTGCTGAAGTGGAATCAGCTGAGGAATAAACAATTGCCCAAGTATGTCCAGACAAAAGATTCCTGTTGCAGTTTGCTCGATGGAAAAATAGTCCAGCTGTAATATCATTCATCAATGCACATCACGCACCCAGTGCTTTTCTGTCTCTGACACGTCCCCGAAGTTTGTGGGTGTTTTACGAACATCAAATGCTAATGTTGGGCCGATAATCCTTCCCATATGTACGGTATGCTGTTTCGTCAGACAAGATATTTCCTCGATAATTTGAGTTTTGTCTCATCTGGTAAAACATCTCAATATCAAAGTCGGGGCGGAGATTCTAGTCGTTTCGTTTCAGTGCTTGCACAGTCTGAAGGATGTTCAGCTGACGTGAGGCTCGCCGAACTGACTTTGATGGACTCCTTTTGGAAGGTCTCTCGGATCTTCTCCACCATTTCATCAGATTTGCATTTTTTGCTAGGACTTACACACTCCCCACTGCTAGATACCGTCATACCCAGCTTTAATCCCCTTAACGTCTGGTGGCTCATTTAGAAATTTACTTAGGAAATTTCTTTTGCTCGCGATGGATGAGTTAGCTTCTGCAGACCAAACGACGTATTGGGTTCTCTCTTGAGGTGTAGTCATTGGTTCAGATGGCTCAAATGGCCCTGAGCACTATGGGACTCAACTTCTGAGGTCATCAGTCCCCTAGACCTTATAACTACTTAAACCTAACTAACCTAAGAACATCACACACATCCATGCCCGAGGCAGGATTCGAACCTGTGTAGTCATTCCTCGTAATTATATAGCATCTGGAACAAAGCAGAAGGAATCGTTTTATTAGGGAGGTTTCACACATTGCCTCAAACTAACACTCTAGAGCTAAGCATTACATTGTTTTCCGTTCCTTCGTTGATTTAACCCATGATGAACCAAGTTCATGTAATATATTATCTATAACATCAAAATTTCTAAAACTACGATTCTTCTTTTGGCTGTGTTGTTCACCATATAGGTTTCAGTCCCACAGAAGGCGCAATCCACACAGACTTTCAGCGAAGACTTTCAAACATTTAAATTAATATTAAATGTTCAGCTATATCTCTTTCATAGAAAGACAATTGTAGGAAAGAACATAATGTATGTCTTGTTTCGGCATCTTCCGAAGTATACATTTACGCTTCCTTGACAACGAACACAAGATAAGACCGAAGCATAATTAACAAAGCACAGGATTACACTTTTGATTGAAATGTATTTAATTTCTGCAGTAACATAGGCATAGCGTGGTTTCTTTTTCCCAGTAAATTGAATTTCGTGTCACTATCTTGTAGTGAAAAGACAGAAACAGGTGTTCACAGGCACACAGTGGCAGTATCACGTTGTACTGTTTAATATTCTGCCGAGACTTTTTCATCTTACGTCGAGTTCGTTTTGTGAAAGTAACCACAAGTTAATGTGACTTTGTTAGCTGTCGCAAAATTACAACTGACATAACCTTTGATTATCGCACACGTTTTTTACACAGCGCGTTATCTGAGAGCTAATGCGGGACCTTCCGTTGCGTGGTGAGCGTACCTGTCCTCAGACCCGTTTGTGTTCCACTGATTTATGACCCACCAAGGTTCTGGACTGGACATTCCACATGAAAAATAGTTTTCGCTAAGCAAGAACTAGAAACTCATCTGCAGCATTTCAACGACTGTAGGAAGTTAATGAAGCAGTTACATATCACAAGGACGGCGATCACCGCGTGTTACGTAAATAGTTGTGCAAAACTACTCTCTGGAGAGGAAAAACGATATAAATGAGATTAACGGCGTTCCTGAGAGGTTCCCGGATATTACGAGCAGCCAGCGCATATGCTAATACAGTTACGCTCCAGTCAGAAGGCGAAACGCTACAGAGCATTCATTTCGCTGTACTTTCAACGGGTGAACTATAGGAAAATGTTTATAGAACTAGCGGAATCATATAAACGAGTACGTACGAGCTAAATACCAACGTGTATTCCTCTGTTTACAGAAGACAGTCGTAAAGATCAGTGGCACACCAACTAATAGGGTAATTTGTGTCGATGTCTGTCTGGATACGGGTTATTAAGATCAGTTATAACTGTCGCTGAACTGGTTTTGGTGTATGCTTGGCCACCATATTATCAGTCTCAAAATGAATATCTGTAGGAAACGGAGTACCGGGAGAGATAATTGTGTACGCAAAATGGCGTAGGAAATAATTCCAGATTTCGAGAGGTATATCTGTGAGGGCTCTCGGCCACCTTCCGCTTCAAACGTCTGCTGCTTGTCACGAAGATCATCACGTGCGCGTCGTGCGCACCCAACTCATGCCGCCACAAGTCGCGCCCTCCTTCTCAAAGGTGTCTTTACCATCAAGTGACAAACCATACCCCTTTTCCTTCTCCTCTCCTTCCTCACGCCCCTTGTTCCCGGCCAATCAAAATTTACGACTGTCGAATACCTCAGTTGTGCTACTGGGGAAAAAATTTCAAAAAATTTTAAAAATTCGGGATCGTGGTATTAGCTCTGTAACTCCTCCTCCATTTCCCTTTCCTCTCCATTGAATATAGTGTAGTATTAAAACAAAACAGTTAATTACGTTCATCACAAAAAACGTCTTTGGGTAGATGATTTCAGTAATGATCATAATTCAATTAATAATTAAATAACTAGAGGACTCACGACAGACAAGGTTTAAATCAAGTACAGCATAGTATTTTAGTGGACATTGAAGTGAAAGCACAACGTTGCCGCAGAGAAGACGAATTCTCTGTCCTCAGAAGTATATGAACGATTTAATTTTTTCCATTAAGTTCAAAAGTATTTATTCAAAAACTTACATAATGGATGCATCTTGTAGCATTTCGTCATCTAAAATACACCAGCAAACACAAACACACAATGATTATAACATGAACTGATGTGTTAAGTTGCACTAGCGAATGTTGATTCAATCTATGTACCGTACAGGGTACAGGGCACATCGGTGCCTCAAATTAAGTATTTTCACACTTAAATTGTTATGTGCTGCGTATCTGTGAGGACTCTCGGCCACCTTGTTCTTCAAACGTCTGCTGCACATTTACCAACATGATCTAGAGACCAAACGGCAGACAGTCGCATGGTATTCATAATCCTCCCCGCCTCCCTCAATAGTAATTCATGTTGGGTCAAGCCGTTGCCGTCGAAAAAGGCGATCAATATCGTGATAATCTCGAATTTTGTTAGCCAGATTGTTGGGAAGTGAGGAAGACGATAAACACCATACCATCGACAGTTGCTTGGTCTCTGGACTATATTGGTAGCACTCAGTCTCATCTCCGGATATGATTCATATACGCAACAGCTTTACAATCTATGTCAGAAGTGTGTTGCAGCTAATAGTGATTAGTTTGAAGGCCAATGAAGATATTTTCTTTGTAACTCTTGTTTTCTTTATTTTCTGAGACCATTAATCAAAAGTTTCATATGCATCTTGTAATTACATGTTTGTAAAAGTATAACTGCAATATACAAATTACGTACAAAAGATGTAAAATGGGCCAGTGACAAAAAAATGCAGAACACCCACACACACTTCTATCAGATTGGAGATTAAAAAAATTGTGAACTCTAAAGTAAGAGCCTAAATGTTATTTTCATTGCTAACTAGTTATAAATAAGACTCATATGTTGAACTGACAGTTTACATTTCAAGGTAGGCCTAGTTAGACCTACAAGAGCAATGTAGAAAACTAAATCTGCTAAGAAATGAGAAAAATTACATGTGGCTAAAATAATATGCTAAGGAGGAAAACACATAAATCAATAGCCATTCTGTACTGCCAACACAGGCAGAATGTAATTAATTCCATTATTTAGGCCTACTGTTGGTGTAAGACACAATGCTCATCAAATTAAATATTTCTGTATTTGGAACGTTCTATATTGCTTGTCAAGTGCTAAAGTGGTATCTTCATGTTCGAAATATGAGGAAGGGTTGCATTTCAGTCTGAAGTGTGTTACGGATAGTTCATAGAATGAAATGTTATTGACTGATGTTTTTCCCAAGTTGTATTTTGGGGCAATAATAATCCCTTAAAACTGACCGGTTTACAAGTATATGTTCCAGACGCTTGAGACTGACAAATGATTATAAACTGTGTTCTATCTGCGTACAGCTTTAACGATTTACCTTTGAACTATATGGAAACTGTTAACACAGACTCCAGCAAAGATGAGGTAAGTATAGCACACAAGTGTATAAGAAACATATTTTTCTCGGTTGACGACATTTTTCTCAGAATACCGTCAAATATAGATTTTACCAAATTGGGATAAGTGTCCGCAAATAATGTTATTCCACAGATCACAAGAAAGGGAGTAGAAGGATCACACAGACTAACTCCATTCTCTGCTGAGAAAGTTACTATTTTAAGTTCAGTTAATGCGTCACGCATATGCAAAACAAAACTAGAAATTGGAAAAGTCAAAGTTGAAAAGTGGAACCGATATATAATTTAAATAACTAAATTTAAATAATGTTAAGTAATAACTACATCAATATTAAATATACGTTATATATATTGCATGACAAAGAACATCTACTTGAAACACGACAGTAAATTACAATAAACACAGCTAATAAAGATGTCTTTACAGACGACTGGAAAAACTGGTAGAAACTGACCTCGGGGAAGATCAGTTTGGATTCCGCAGAAATGTTGGAACTCGTGAGGCAATACAGACCCTACGACTTATCTTAGAAGAAAGATTAAGGAAAGGCAAACCTACGTTTCTAGCATTTGTAGACTTAGAGAAATCTATTGACAATGTTGACTGGAATACTCTCTTTCAAATTCTGAAGGTGGCATGGGTAAACCACAGGGAGTGAAAGGCTATTTACAATTTGTACAGAAACCACACAGCAGTTTTAAGAGTCGAGAGACATGAAAGGGAAGCAGCGGTTGGGAAGGGAGTGAGACAGGGTTGTAGCCTCTCCCCGATGCTATTCCATCTGTGTATTGAGGAATCAGAGAAGGAAACAAAAGAAATATTCGGAGTAGGTATTAAAATCGATGGAGAAGAAATAAAAACTTTGAGGTTTGCCGATGACATTGTAATTCTGTCAGAGACAGCAAAGGACTTGGAAGAGCAGTTGAACGGAATGGATGTTGTCTTGAAGGGAGGATATAAGGTGGAGATCAACAAAAGCATAACGAGGATAATGAAATGTAGTCGAATTAAATCGGGTGATGCTGAGGGAATTAGATTAGGAAATGAGACACTTAAAGTAGTAAAGGAGTTTTGCTATTTGGGGAGCAAAGTAACTGATGATGGTCGAAGTAGAGAGGATATAAAATGTAGACTAGCAATGGCAAGCGTTTCTGAAGAAGAGAAATTTGTTAACATCGAGTATAGATTTAAGTGTCGGGAAGTCGTTTCTGAAAGTATTTGTATGGAGTGTAGCCATGCATGGAAGTGAAACATGGACGATAAATAGTTTAGACAGGAAGAGAATAGAAGCTTTCGAAATGTGGTGCTACAGAAGAATGCTGAAGATTAGATCGGTAGATCACATAACTAACGAGGCGGTATTGAATAGAATTGGGGAGAAGAGGAGTTTGTGGCACAACTTGACTAGAAGAAAGGATCGGTTGGTAGGACATGTTCTAGGGCATCAGGGAATCACCAATTTGGTACTGGAGGGCAGCATGGAGGGTAAAAATCGTAGAGGGAGACAAAGAGATGAATACACTAAGCAGAGTCAGAAGGATGTAGGCTGCAGTAGGTACTGGGGGATGAAGAGGCTTGCACAGGATAGAGTAGCATGGAGAGCTGCATCAAACCAGTCTCAGGACTGAAGACCACAACAACAACAACAACAATAAAGATGTGACGTAGAGTCACGTAGGAAGCTAGCGATCATTTTAGTAAATATGCTATAATCTACAGTTAAGCTGGCTAAGTCGCATAAAAAGTCATACAGCAGGAGAAGAATTGCTTTATTGTTCACAAAGTATGGCCGACGCGTTTAGAAATCACCTCCATCTTCAAAGATACGAGTGCAAAGTTAGCACAAGGGCAAGAGCGCCACTAGTTTTACACGTAACACGAGATGACAGGCTACCAGTCACCTCATGTTAGGAGCGGAATTGATAACGCTCTTGTCCTTGTGCTAACTTTGCACTTGTATTTCTGATGACAAAAATAATTCCGAAAAGCGTCGTGTATACTTTGTGATCAAGTGCTGTATGACTCTTTAAGCGACCTACCCAGCTTAACTGCAAATCTACGCATATACACACACAGATAGACTCGGAAACGTTATCTGACAAGGAATGGGTCGGTGGTAATGACTTCCGAACATTTAAATTCAGCTCAGCTTGAGAAGCATAGCTGCCTGTGAGATCAGAGCGGAAAGAGAAGTGAAATTGCATGCAACAATGCCTTTCTGCTTGGTCTTGTGCGAGCCTACGTGAATTTACTGACATATTAGAAAACCTCTAACATCGTTCTGTTCAAATAAACCAACGCAGAGAGACATTCTCACCATAACTGTTGTGTGTCGATGAGTAGACTGCGGATGGTTCAGATAGATGACACTGTGATTTATCTGCCTCGCAAGCAGCCAGAAGTCTATGAAAGTATCGTCTTCTTCCCTCTACCAAGGACTGCCGTTGTCGAGTCGAGTCTCCAGCGCAAGGACAAGTCAAGAAGTGTGTTCTCCAGAGCGAAGAAGAGTGAAGTCCTTTGTCTGTGCACTGCGTCTACTGCGCTTGCTCTGCATTGAGTTCCAAGTCCAAAAATAGCCCACCAATGAGAAAGAAGTTCCTCAGCGCTAGCCAATGGCGTGTTTGCTACGTTGCTTTCTTTTCTCCCACCAAAAACTGTAAAAATCATTCTTCAATAAGACGGCTTTTTGGCTGCACTGTTCCAAGAACAGTGAACTTGTGAGCCCACGTCAGAGTAAACATTCAGAAAACGGCTCCTGGTCTCCCATTATAGCTGTTTTTTGAAATACTCAACAAGTTCATTTCTTGCTTGTGGTGAAAGAAGTCTCGTATCACACCAGGTCACTGCGTTTGTTTGTCGTGACGCGCTTTCACATAGCTGTGGAAAAAATAGTCTGAATTGTTTAAGCATCGGGTACCGATCTGTTGAAATGAATGGGTCCCACTGCCCCCTGACTTTGGAGAACTCACTGCGTAAGGTATACTGCCCTCTGCAGAAAGCTTTTTGACGGAAGGGCGTACCAGTAAAACGAAAATAAAAAATAAGATGATCGTTCTAACATGAGTTTAATCAAATATTAATGGAATATGCTTATTATAAATGAGAAGTGTCAGGTCTGGAATTGCTTGACGCTTCTCACGTTGTTCTGTAATTTACTTTTTTTTTGGTAAATCCTATCGTAGTAAGCAAAAGCCATGTGCGTCACTATCCGCTATAATGGCGTCCTCATTTACTTACTGAACTGTGTGGCACCATACCACTTACAGAATTACCTAGGTTTTAGAACTTATTTTAAATTGCCTTTCTGATGCCAGGTACAAAACGTCATCGTGTGTAATTCGAAGCTATTTTGATTTCTGAGTGCGTAATTTGAGCCCACATTCATCGGTGTGCCAGCGGCCTAGCTATGCTACAGCAACTGGAGCATTGTCCACCAACCTCCGAGGAAGAGGACCCCTTGCACTCGAAAGGAAGAAACGAAAAGATCAAAGAATCTAAGTTCCTTTTGAAAATCGTTCTGACGTAAACATATGCCAATCATTTATTCAACTATAGAAAGCAGACGATACTGGTGTTCAAGGAGCTCTGCAGTCGTAAACAAATGCATAAATAGCACGCAAAGTTGAATATCACAGAAATGTTATATATAGCTGAGCTATTGATACAGTCGACGAACATACTCTTTGCACACAAAGCGAAGACTGGTAGTGATTCGAAGCAGTGAGTGTGTGTCCAGAGTCCAACAGAGTCTGTAGACTTCTATCAGAGAAGCACCTGTTCCCATCAGTTACTTTATTCCACCATTGCATTGTCTTTTCGCGAGAAAAAATTCAGAAAACGGCTCCTGGTCTCCCATTATAGCTGTTTTTAAAAATATTCAACAAGTTCATTTCTTGCTTGTGGGTGGAAAAAGTTCCGAGAGTTCTCAGAGTGATTGTTTCGGGTGAGGCCTACATAATGGCGTCAGGTACAAAAAATGATCACTCCTACAAATCACTTATCAAAATAAAACAGCATTAAACAACGGCGACCATACTGTGAGGCCTATTGGCATGGTATCATTTGATTGTCAAAGCTGATAGAAATCAACAAATTAGAAGGTCGAATTCTACCAACGGCTACCGACTGAGTACTATGGAGACGAGAGACAAAGAAAATCTGAGCGCTTTATACTGGGGCTGAAGATACGAAATGCGCTGACACAATGACGAAAGCTGACAAAGCTAATTTAACTGTACTTAAGCAGGTACAACAATTTCCAATCATATTTTATTCTGTTTATGAGACACCTATAATTTAAATATCACATTAGTTTTCTGACAAAAATACAGCTTAATGTTGGAAAAAGGACCACAAACGTTATTAGGAATGCTTATAAAAATGTATTGTTTTTCATCATTTGTGTATGGGAAATGCGTATGTATAATACGCTCGACTTTTCGATGAATATCTACACGAGCGAATACAGAGATCTCTTGGCACGGAAAATACTTTGTAGAATTTACAATTTGTAGTTTATCGATTTTCCTGCTATTGTAATATTTATAACATTCATTATCTTCCAACACATACTGCCTGAGACAAACCTTAATCCATGACATTAACACCTCATTCTCAGTATTTTGGAACATATTTGGTGCGGGCAGGGGGTGGGGGGGTGGGGGGGGGCGGGGTGGTTTGCTGAATTATTTTTAGAGCCAGAAAAATTCCTTTGTAGGAATCCACAATTTGTAATCTCAAAATTCCCGGAATCCGAGTTTACTATGTGTCATATCCAAAACACTAAAAATATTTCTTCGGGTCGAAAAATCAAATGATGCTTTCTTCTCTTTCGTCACGAAATAACAAGTTGAACGTTGTCAATTTCAACACAGCCGCATTCGGCAAATTCTCACCGATCTGGACAAGCGGTACGGGGTTTCCTAATTGGTAATTAAGTGATTTCAAGTTTCAGCATTTGCTCTACAATCAGGTGAAACTTCATGAAAAACTTGGGTGGAGGAGGAGTTAAAGTAATTCTGTTTTGGAGCTGGAATAATTACGACCCAGTATCAGAAAAGGCATCGTAGTTTGTATGTGTACGTATTTATTTGTACGTGTCTCAAATATTGAAGTACATAAAAAAACAAACATTTTACTATACAACGTCCGTCCAAAGAGATTCGACACTGACTGTGGCGTACAAGCGACGACAGCGCAGTTACTACGGTGGCAGTTTGAATTAGACAACAGCTGTGCATCCGACTAATGTTGTGAGCAGTAGACATGAGACTGAGTCCGTCCACATTGTTGTGTCACAAATCAGAATGGAGCAAAGTCCTTAAGCCAAATGTTCAAATCATTTTCCAGACGTTTTGAAGAAGAAAAAAGTGTGTGCACAGTTTTTCTGAATACCCTGATTCACGAGCAAGAACAACGACTTGTTTGCACCTGCGTGACTTAATAGACATGCAAAACGCGGATAATTCCTTTCTGGATAACATCTACACTGGTGAAGAGACTTCGTGTTACCTAAACGAATCTACCACAAAACGGCAAAGTGCATAATTTCTTATGAAGGGTCAACGCCATGACGACATAACCGACATTCAAGACAATGTGACGTTTTCTGATAATTTCATATATTTGTATAAAAGTTCTGTGGATTGTACTCAAGTTTTGAGATGCTGGAGATACTATGTAGAATACCCGAAGCATAAAAACCACTTTTTTCGCTTTTTTTTGTTATTCCAGTTTCGAAAGTTTTTGGTCTGAGGAGGGGTATAATACTTAATGAAGTAGTTGGTGCACTTACCACGAAAAAACGGTAGGGGGAAATAGTAAACGTTCATAAGAAATTACTTCCACAGAAATTTCAGTTTATCTTCTCGCTGTACAGTGATGTCTTCTGCAACATAAGGAAAACTGAAAACAAATCATTTGCTCACAGAGAATGGGGATGTTTAAACAAAAGACTGGAACGGATGTTCTTCGAAACAAGTAGAATGGTCGGGACACGTGCCAGTTTCAGAAAGGTCAAAGGGATGAGAACAATAGCTAACATGTTGAGTTATTCTTGTTTCTAAAGCGTAGTAAACTGGCATTATGCTTAACGAAAGTCGTGTCCTTTTACCTCTCTGCTGGAGCGCATGCAAAACTCACAAACACGCACACACAAACTCTTTGCATTGAGTAGCACGGTCTGTAATTTGGCACGAGAATCTTCTTAAAGAGCTGCCATGCATACTTTGGCCCCGAGCACGAAAAGAGGTGTTCAAAAATGGCTCTGAGCACTATGGGACTTAATATCTGAGGTCATCACACACATCCGTGACCGAGGTAGGATTCGAACCTGCGACCACAGCGGTCGCGCGGTTCCAGACTGAAGCGTTTAGAACCGCTAGGCCACAGCGGCCGGCTATGAAGTTACAGGTGGGAGACATTACTAATAAGCAGTTCTTCTTTGCATTATATCACGTTTTAGGTACTGATACTGTAGATCGACGGTGCTGTTTCAGTATCTGCAGTTAACCAGAGACCGTGCAGTGTATTGTCGCACTCTGCTATGATATGTGTTACTCATGAATGACATTTTGACCCTGGTGCTTTAATGGTCTTTGTACACCAAGACAACAATTACAAAACTGGGGAGAGGTCCACTTTGCACAAGTGGAAACTATAGGGAGAAAGCTAACTTTAAAAAAAAATTGGAATTACTGTTTAAGAACTATTACACTTTACGTGTCAGATAGCGTTTCCGAATTATTTGATAGAGAGTGAGATCTGTAATTCTTGCGTAGCTTGTCGGTTTCGGGGCTTAATTATCAGAACTTATGGAAGCAGTAATTGTTTTTTTATCACAACACACATCTTTAAATTTGTTATGCATGGCATTAGATATCTCTGTGACACTTTAATGTTTCAATAACGCTTGTGTAGTTGGAGGCGGAACTCATGCCTAGTTGCAGATTATGAGGTAATGAATTGTAAAGAAATTCATTAGTGACCAATAGTGTGATTTGGTTGCAGTGACTCAGGGAGGTCACACACAATTTAGATGATTATTTATCGGCAGATATTAAATCCTGGTAGTATAGCAGACGATTCGAATATTTTACCCATTGCCTCACCTCAGTCGACTTATGGATGTTTGTTGGTAAGCATCCCGTCCACTTTTTAAATCGATTATTGTGCTGTAACACAATTCTAATTTAATATCTTACAATTTACACGTTGTAGAATATTCGACATCTTCCCGTGTCCACCATGCGTAATTGAGTTCTGTGTATATACAGTACAACCAGCTGTTTCTTGAAGCTTACGGGTTCCAGAGGCAGAAAGGATACCATTTGTCTGTTTACACTAGTGTGAGTATGGCGATCTCTAACAGCAGAACTAAGCAAAGTGGCTCATTGATTAACACACTGAATTTTTTGTTTTGTTGATCTGACTTAAGATTATCACATGGCTACCTTATATTCTGTTGTTTCGGTAAAGCACTTGGAGATGAATTTTGAAATTTAGGGTGAAGTGCTAAGAAATCGTATCAAGTTTTGCAGTTTATACTCTTCTTTCAAAATGGTTCAAATGCCTCTAGGCACTATGGGATTTAACATCTGAAGTCATAAGTCCCCTAAACTTAGAACTACTTAAACCTAACTAACCTAAGGGCTTCACACGCACGTCCATACCCGGGGCAGGATTCGAACCTGCCACCGTACCAGCGGCCGGCTATTCTCTTTTTTGAATACGAAATTTTTCTGCAATGGCCATCTAAAGTATCCATTAACGTGGATACTGTATTAGTTCGTTTTATACACTTTTAAAGAGACGATTATTGGCGTAGATGCACCAAATAGCTGCTTATAATAATTAATCTTTATTTCCGACAGAATGTTTCGGCTTTATCGCTATTTTCATGTACCTGCAATTACAATTTTGGTGAGAACAGGCATGGATGTCAATGTCATTTGAATTAAAGTTGCTGTATTGTACTGACGTCTAGATTGTTATAACGTCCATACTACTTCGTTAGTGGACTGTCTTAGTCATAGTCAGTGCATCAGAAAATACATGGGTTGTGGGGAGAACCCCTAACATATCTCAGGGTTGCTACCGTGCTACGCGGCGCGATCCACTGCCTAGTACAAAGAATGAAACGGTATATAACGAAATAAATCCGAAAGAAGTAGATTGAAAAACAGCTATGTAGTAACTGAGCACAGAGAAATGATTTGACAAGCCCGATTATGTTCGTAAACCCACAAGCAAAAGATTGAGGTTCTCTATAAACAGTCGAAGCATCATGTTCTCATCTCATTGTTTTAAACAAAGCAAAAACTATTTTATACTCAAGGAGAAGGTAAAAACTTCGATTTTACTGGAAGACTGCAAGACAATGTCAAAACATAATGTATGAAGCAATAATCACCTGCCATTCAGTTAAGTAAGAGCAACCCATGAGTTCCCATTTTACTACATTTAACACTACACCTTGCGACCAAGCGAAGCCAATAAATCCTCAACATTTGAACTGAAATAGTCTCACCAAATTCTTTATCACTGCAAAAACTTCACAACAGCATCGATCTCTACCAGAGAAAAGTAGTCTTCTCTCCAAACACGGCTGCAGCAGCTAAACCCTACAGAAGCCGATTGCCGCATGAACTATAACAACGAATACTCTTTCAAACAAGAAGCACCTCGTGCCACCCGGTGAAGATTACCATTGGTCTAAAATAAACTGAACCGAAAAAAATGTAAAACAGCTCCAATAACGGTGCTGCAGAGTTTAAATCGATTTATCGAAACTGGTTACAGTGGATACACGTAAACTATTGCGAAGACAAATATCGCGATTTACTGAAAGCAAAATGGGAAGAAATGAAAATTATGAACAAACAGGCAACTTTTAAAATGAAATAAAGGTGTAACATGGCAATGGGTTGTCAATGTGCGACATTGGTGCAGTTTTAGTATGTAATGAATTAATTTCTAAAACGAGCTATATAAGTGTGGTATTTAAGTAAAACTGCACAAAGTATTTAGGTTTAGAGTCTACAATTTACTTATAAGGATACATTACACAGCAGGTTTTCCATCCAGAAATCGCTTTTGTATCTTACTATTTGTGAGCAGATCATCTTAGTCACCAGTCTTCTGATTGGTTTGACGTAGCCCGCCACGAATTCCTCTCCCGTAATAACCTTGCAAGGTGTCCGGATTTTACGGACCTTTCATGAGCTTGTTCCGTAACGACAGGACGATACAGTATTAGATCCTCAGAAAATAACAATTATATTACATCAACAAAAGGCAATTGCAGTTGATCTCATGTACCTAAAACTAACAAAACAATCTCTACCAATATGGTCAATGGCATGGAACAAACAAGTTAAAGCGAAACACATTTTGGAGACATACTGAGCAGGTGGTTAATGATATGGTAAAACTCCCATTTAGCAAGAGAACGGCGAGCTTCAGTGCAGAAAGGGATAAGGACAGAACAATTCATTATTCCTTTTAATGTAAATAAGACCTGGACCGAGGTTAAGTGGCTGCACGTCAATAACAGAGCTAGGCTGTGACCCAACAAGAAAAATAAAAATGTTTATTCACCTCTAGCGAGATGGAGATTAGCTGAAGCCATACTTGGCGACACAGACGTGACACGGTGGGGTGATCCCCATTATCCATTATATAAAGGAAGTCTAAGACCTTAGGGCTCTCTCTCTCTCTCTTTCTCTATCTCTCTCTCTCTCTCTCTCGTCTCGCGGCGGACCGCACAAGTGTGTGTAAATAAGCGAGGGCATTGAGAGTTTTGCTTTCTGCGAAGTGACGACGATATGCTTCACGTATCATGGCGATAGATAGCAAAGCGGTAGTTAATTATTCCTGCAGGAATTTTTGCGGCAAAGAAATTGTGCACGTCGCTCCAACCCATAGCGAGTGGGCAATAGCCATTATTTCGACTAGGGAAAGATTAACGTTCTACGGAGCGCAGGAAAGTTGCGGCTGAGCGAATTCACTCAAGGCCAGTGTAGGGAATTAGCGTTTCAGATCCAGCACGGAGACAATGCCGTACCAGATGCTGTTTGGTGAAGTATCATCGCGCATTAGACCACAGTAAACGTTGAGTCTAGATATGGCTCACTCCAACTTGCGTATGCTTTGACCGTTTAAAATCAACAGCTAGAATACTAACCTACCCTCACACTGAGTACATGAGTTTTTTTTTATTATTGGCTCAAAAAGTAAATTTATTCTCCACCAACTCCGTGCATTGACCACCTATGGAAAAGTAGATTCAAATGAACTGATGAGGATTTCTAATAATCATTCTTTGCTGTGATAAAAAAATTTTCTTGTATAGAGATAACGATTTTAATAATAGTAATTTCAATGTGTCCAGGAATTAAATCTTTTGTTATTGAGTGTCAAAAGTAATTGAACATGATTGTTGTGCACCACTTAACCCATGGAAGCACGTTGAGAAATTATATGTACAGTAAAAAAGGGAATAGCTGTGTTGTCTTTCTAGAATAGATTCCAAACTTTCACTTGTATTAATTCATGCATTCTAGGTACTTGACAGCAGCATTTATGATTTTGGTTAAGCTCCGCACCTGATATTGGCTGCCTTACAGGGACAGGGTCATATTTATTTAGAATGTCTGGTTGAATGGTTCAAATGGCTCTGAGCACTATGGGACTTAACTTCTGAGGTCATCAGTCCCCTAGAACTTAGAACTACTTAGACCTAACTAACGTAAGGACATCACACACATCCATGCCCGAGGCAGGATTCGAACCTGTGACCGTAGCGGTCACGCAGTTCCAAACTGACGCGCTTAGAACCGCACGGCCACACCGGCCGGCAATGTCTGGTTGACACCCTGGGCTTGAGGAGTCAGTTCAGATGTTTTATCCATTTGCGTCCTATGTGGCAAGCTAAGTTTGCACAATTAGTACACTCACTGTGCAGATGCAATGGTCGGACGTATGACAACATCTTCATCTCAGAGTAGCACTTGCAACCTACGTCCTCAATTATTGGCTGGATGTGTTGCAATTTCTGTCCTCCTCTGCAGTTTTTGCCCTCTACAGCTCCCTCTAGCACCACAGAAGCAATTCCCTGGTGTCGTAACACATGTTCTGTCATCCTGTTCCTTCTTCTTGTCAGTGTTTTTCACATCTTCCTTTCCTCTCCGATACTGCACAGAACCACCTCATTCCTTATACTTTATCAGTCCATCTAATTTTCAGCATTCGTCTGTAGCACAACATCTCAAATGCTTTGATTCTCTTCTATTCCGATTTTCCCACAGTCACTGTTTCAATGCCATATAATGTTGTGCTCCAAATGTACATTCTCAGAAATTTCTTCCTCAAGTTAAGGCCTATTTTTAATACAAGTAGACTTCTCTCGGCCTGGAATGCCCTTTTTGACAGTGCTAGTCTGCGTTTGATGTCCTCCTTGCTCCTTCCCTTCAGTGGTTATTTTGCTGCCTAGCAGGCAGAATTCCTTAATTTCATCTACTTCATGACCATCAATCCTGTTGTTAAGTTTCTCGCTGCTCTCATTTCTGCTACTTCTCATTACTTTTTTTTCGATTTCCTCTCAGTCCATATTCTGCACTCATTACACTGTTCATTTAATTTAGCAAATTACATAATTCTTCTTCACATTCACTCGGTGTAGCAATGTCATCAGCGAATCTTATCATTGGTAACCTTTCACCTTGAATTTTAATTCCACTCTTGAACCTTACTTTTATTTCCGCCACTGCTTCTTCGATGTATAGATTAAATAATAGAGACGAAAGACTTCATCCCTGTCTTATACGCTTTTTAATCCCAGGACTTCCTTCTTGGTCTTCCACTCTTATTATTCTCTGTTGGCTCTCGTACGTGTTGTATATTAGCCGTCTCTTCCTATAGTTTACCCCTAATTTCCTCATAATTTCAAACATCTTCTACCAAGAGACACAGTCGAACACTTTTTCCAGGTCGGCAAATCCTATGAACATGTTTTGATGTTTCATCAGTCTTGCTTCTATTATCGATCGCAACGTCAAAACTGCCTCTCTGGTGCCTTTACCTTTCCTAAAGCCAAACTAATCGTCATCTAACACATTTTCAATTTTCTTTTTCATTCTTCTGTATGTTACTTCTACCGGAAGCTTGGACCTACGAGCTTTTAAGTTGATTGTGCGACCATTCTCGCTCTTGTCTGCTCTGGCAATCTTCGGAAGTTTTCCTGAAAGTCTGATAGTATACCGCCAGTCTCATACGTTCTACACATCAACGTGAATATTCGTTCTGTTGCCATTTCTCCTAATGATTTTAGAATCTTTGGTGGAATGTTATCTACTCTTCTCCTTTATTTGATTTTAAGTCTCTCAAAGTTCGTCTAAATTCTGATTCTAATACTGGATCCCGCATATCTTCCCTACCGACTCCTGTTGCTTCTTCTATCACATCATCATGAAAGTCCTCCCTCTCATAGCAGTCATCGGTGTGTTGTTTCTTTTACTCACACTTTACGTTCCGTAAGACCAAATTGAGGAGAAAATATTCAAGGTCATGGAAGGTGGCAGTACATGAAACTACAAGATAGAAGTAATAACAACTGAAAATAAAATGTTTATGAACCCAAAACAGTCAAGCGATAAGTTTAAGTACACGCAATCAAAAGTATAACATAAGAATCAGCTTAATTTTTCAATGCACTCCTCAACATAATAGTAGGTGTGACCCATGAGGTAACTCTTCAGTTTGGCATTGAAAGCTAGTGGTTTGTTGCTAAGATTTGTGAATTCTTGTGGTAACTTATTGAAAATGTATACAGCAGTATACTGCACACCTTTCTGCACAAGACTTATGGAAGTCCTATTCAGATGCAGGTTGGATTTCCGCCTAGTATTAACTGAGTGAAAGCTGCTTATTCTTGGGAATAAGCTGATATTGTTAACAAGAAACGACAGGAAAGAATTATATATATATATATATATATATATATATATATATATATATATATATATATATATATATATGAACCAAAGATATACTTTTAGAATGGGAAGAATTACCTCAAAATATAATACCATACCACATAAGCGAATGAAAATAAGCAAAGTAGACTAATTTTCGTGTCGAACGATCACTTATTTCAGATACCTTTCGAATAGCAAAAATGGCAGTATTACGTTTTTGAACAAGATCCTGAACGTGGGCTTTCCATGACAGCTTACTATCTATCTGAACACCTAGAAATTTGAACTGCTCAATTTCACTAATCATATGCCCATTCTGTGAAGTTAAAACGTCGGGTTTTTATGAAGAGTGTGTCAGAAACTGTGAAAACTGAGTCCTACTGTGATTTCGCGTTAGTTTATTTTGTACAAGCCATGAACATATGTCATGAACTGCACTATTTGAAACCAAGCCAATGTTGCACACAGAATCCTTTACTACCAAGCTGGTGTCATCAGAAAACAGAAATATTTTACAATTACCCGCAATGCTAGACAGTATACCATTTATATAAATGAGGAACAGGAATGGCCCCAACACTGATCCCTGGGGCATCCCCCACTTGACCGTACGCCATTCAGATCCCACATCACAGCCACTCTCTACACTGTGAGTAATGTCCTATTGCTGACTGTTGTTAAAGTAAGAGGTGAACTAACTGTGAGCTACTTCCTGTATTACGTAATGGTCCGACTTCTGGAGTAATATTTTGTGTTTAAAGCAATCAAACGCCTTAGTTAAATCAAGTACCTCACAGAGAAAAGGACATACAGCATTTTCAGTTGTTAAACGACTTCTAAAGCCGAACTGTAGATTTGATAGCAAATTATGTGATATAAAATGCTCAATTATCCTTACATACACAGCCTTTTCAATAACTTTAGCAAACACTGATGGAATAGAAATAAGTCTAAAATTGTCTACATTATCCGTTTCTCCATTTTTATAAAGCGGATTTACTACTGAATACTTCAAGCGTTCAGGAAACTGGTCATTCCTATAGGAAAAATTACAAATATGGCTAAGTACAGGGCTAACACGTGTAGCATAGTACTTTAATATTCTGCTAGGCACTCCATCACATCAATGAAAGTCCTTAGTCTTTAGTAATTTAAGTATTGACTCAATCTCTCCCTTGTCAGTATCACAAAGGAGTATTTCAGACATCAATCTCGGAAAGGCATTTGCCAAGAGAGTGTATGATTTCATGTAGAAAGTAAATTTTTATTTAATTCACCAGCAATTCTCAGAAAATGATTGTTAAATACTGCACGTAGATCTGATGTATCAGTAACAGAAATATTTTTACTACGAACTGACTTCATATCATCGACCTTGTGATGCTGAACAGACACGTCCTTCGCAACTGACCATATGGTTTTAATTTTATCCTGTGAATTAGCTATTCTACACTCCTGGAAATTGAAATAAGAACACCGTGAATTCATTGTCCCAGGAAGGGAAAACTTTATTGACACATTCCTGGGGTCAGATACAGCACATGATCACACTGACAGAACCACAGGCACATAGACACAGGCAACAGAGCATGCACAATGTCGGCACTAGTACAGTGTATATCCACCTTTCGCAGCAATGCAGGCTGCTATTCTTCCATGGAGACGATCGTAGAGATGCTGGATGTAGTCCTGTGGAACGGCTTGCCATGCCATTTCCATCTGGCGCCTCAGTTGGACCAGCGTTCGTGCTGGGCGTGCAGACCGCGTGAGACGACGCTTCATCCAGTCCCAAACATGCTCAATGGGGGACAGATCCGGAGATCTTGCTGGCCAGGGTAGTTGACTTACACCTTCTAGAGCACGTTGGGTGGCACGGGATACATGCGGACGTGCATTGTCCTGTTGGAACAGCAAGTTCCCTTGCCGGTCTAGGAATGGTAGAACGATGGGTTCGATAACGGTTTGGATGTACCGTGCACTATTCAGTGTCCCCTCGACGATCACCAGTGGTGTACGGCCAGTGTAGGAGATCGCTCCCCACACCATGATGCCAGGTGTTGGCCCTGCGTGCCTCGGTCGTATGCAGTACTGATTGTGGCGCTCACCTGCGCGGCGCCAAACACGCATACGACCATCATTGGCACCAAGGCAGAAGCGACTCTCATCGCTGAAGACGACACGTCTCCATTCGTCCCTCCATTCACGCCTGTCGCGACACCACTGGAGGCGGGCTGCACGATGTTGGGGCGTGAGCAGAAGACGGCCTAACGGTGTGCGGGACCGTAGCTCAGCTTCATGGAGACGGTTGCGAATGGTCCTCGCCGATACCCCAGGAGCAACAGTGTCCCTAATTTGCTGGGAAGTGGCGGTGCGGTCCTCTACGGCACTGCGTAGGATCCTACGGTCTTGGCGTGCATCCGTGCGTCGCTGCGGTCCGGTCCCAGGTCGACGGGCACGTGCACCTTCCGCCGACCACTGGCGACAACATCGATGTACTGTGGAGACCTCACGCCCCACGTGTTGAGCAATTCGGCGGTACGTCCACCCGGCCTCCCGCATGCCCACTATACACCCTCGCTCAAAGTCCGTCAACTGCACATACGGTTCACGTACACGCTGTCGCGGCATGCTACCAGTGTTAAAGACTGCGATGGAGCTCCGTATGCCACGGCAAACTGGCTGACACTGACGGCGGCGGTGCACAAATGCTGCGCAGCTAGCGCCATTCGACGGCCAACACCGCGGTTCCTGGTGTGTCCGCTGTGCCGTGCGTGTGATCATTGCTTGTATAGCTCTCTCGCAGTGTCCGGAGCAAGTATGGTGGGTCTGACACACCGGTGTCAATGTGTTCTTTTTTCCATTTCCAGGAGTGTATTTGCGTATCACATACTATTCGCCTTCCTTATAACATTTTTAAGCACCTTACAATAGTGCCCGTAATGGGCTACTGTAGCTTGATTGTGACCACTTCTAACATTTTGATATAATTTTTTAAACATAGCTGCGTAACAGCAACGGTTCCACGTAATTAGATTTAAAACAGCCGACCCGTTGCAAAGGATAAAGTAATCTTTACCTAGGTTTCGATAAGTTTAAACCTATCTTCTTCAGAAGTCGGCACTATTATATTAACATGGAGTAATACGTCATTGCCATTTTTACAAACGTCTCCGTAGCTCCAAAGTCAAAATCAAATATAGCCCTAAGAGTAGGGTTTGTCAGATAAATAAGTTGCTTATGCGCTCTCCAGCTTCCATGTACTTAATTTTATTTATCTGACAAACCCTACTCTTAGGGCTATATTTGATTTTGACTAATGGAGCTACGGAGACGTTTATAAAAATGGCAGTGACGTATTACTCCATGTTAATATAATAGTGCCGACTTCTGAAGAAGATAGGTTTAAACTTGTCGAAACCTAGGTAAAGATTACTTTATCCTTTGCAACGGGTCGGCTGTTTTAAATCTAATTTTGATATAATTCCCACTTTGTTCTACATGATATCCTTATCCCACTAGTCAGCCACCCAGGCTGCCTTTTACTGATAGTACCCCATTTAGAACGTTCTAATGGTAAACGACTCACAAAGAGAATGATAAATTTGTTAAGCAAAGCATTATATTTGTCATATATGTTATCGACACTATAAACATCCTGCAACTCTTGTTCCTTGACGAGTTTTAAGAAACTCTCTATTGCCTTTGGATTAAATTTCGTACATGGTTTAAAATTATATGTGACATTTGTTTGAGTATAAAAACCTTTTAGTGCTAAAATTTGTGCATCATGGTCTGAAACGACATTCTCACTTTTACTAACAGAATGCCCATCTAGTAATGAAGAATGAATCAAAATATTGTCTATGGCTGTGCTACTGTTCTCCTGCACCCTAGTTGAAAAACAAACACAGTCTGCATCAGATCATATGAATTTAGGAGATATACCAACATATTTCTCCTTGCAAAATCATATGCAGGATTAATACTGAAGCCACCACATGTAAGTTCGTTCTGTTACTTCCTATAAAGTGAATGAAGAACACTCTCTAGCTTCAGCAAAAATGGTCTGAAGTCAGAGTTAGGGGACCTATAAACAACAGCAATTAGAAGTTTAGTTTCACTAAATCCAACTGCCTCTGCACAACATCCAAACATCTGTTCTGTGAAGTGCCGTGATACGTCTATGGACTCAAATGGAATCATCTACTAGCTCTTTCCTCTGCGTTTAACAGTGGAATAACTACTGAATTCTTATTCTTACTGCCCTTGATTTTAAGTTCACCGAAGGTTGACATTTATGTATGCAGAGTCCGACATGCCTACAACCTTTTCTTTCTCCACGTGTTCACATTTTTCATGCAGCCACTTCGCCTTAGCTTCCATGTATCTTCTGTTTATTACATTCCTAAGCGATTTTTATTCCTGTATTTCTGAATTTTTCCTGAACGTTTCTGTACTTCGTTCTTTCGTCGATCAATTGAAGTATTTCTTCTGGTACCCATGGTTTCTTCGCATTTACCTTCCTTGTACCTACGTATTTGCTCTCCAACTTCTGTGGTTTGCCCTTTTTAGAGATGTCCTACTGAACTGCCAACCGAGCTGTTCATTGTCGCAATATATGTAGCCTCAGAGAACTTCATGCCTATCTCTTCATTCCTTAGCTCTTCCGTATCCCACTATTTTGTTCATTGAATCTTCCTGACTAATCTCTTAGGCTACAGTCAGCTCTTCATAATTACCAAACTGTGATTCGTGTCTATATCTGCCCCTGCGTACGCCTTATAATCATGAATCTGATTTCGGAACCTCTGACTGACCATCATATAATCTAACTGGAACCTTTGTGAATCTCTGACTGCTAGTAACAGGCCCATACTCTGCAGTAGCCCTTTCTTCTACACCTTCCCCTAAAACCGCATTCCAATCCTCCATAACTATTAAATTTTTGTCTCCTTTTACGTCCTGAATTACGCGTTCAATCTCACGATACAATTACTTTATCTCTTCAACTTCTGCTTCGACGTCGGCGCGTATATCTGAACTATCGTCGTCGACGTTGGTTTGCTGTTGATTCTGGTGAGAACAGCCCTACTACTGAACTCTCTGGGTAACTCACTCTCTGTCCTGACTTCCTTTTCATAACGAATCTCACTGCCGTTATTCCATTTTCTGCTGCTGTTGATATTATACTATACTCGTCTGACCAGAAATTCTTGTCTTCTTTCATTTCACTTCACTGATCCCGAGCATACCTAAACCGAGCCTTAGCATTTCCCTTTTCAAATTTTCCATCTTCCCAACAACATGCCATCTTCTGACTTTCCACTACCCGACTCATAGAACATTATCCTGCCGTTGGTTATTAAATTTTATTCTCATTATCACCTCCCTTTTGGCAGTTCCGGCCCTGAGATCCGAATTGTAGACTATTCCAGAATTTCTTGCCAATGGGCAGATCATCATGACACTCGTTTAATTACGGGCTGCATGTCTCGTGGATACGCATTATGTGTGTTTAAAACAGTGGTTCCCATTGCCTTCTGCCTTCTCATGCCGTTGATCATTGCTGATTCTTCCATCTTCTTGGGGCAGTTTTCCATCCGAAGGGCAAGAGACTGCTCTGAACCTCTGTACGCTCCCCGCCCTTTTTAACATGAGAGCTGGCAGAATGAGGGTGACTTCTTATGTCAGAAGTCTTCGGCGGCCCTTGCTGATGATTTTTATTCGAAAGTTAAGCAGTAGCGAAGTTCGTACCTGGGACTGAGGACGTGTTGATTACTGATCAAAGGCGCTACCCCTAGACCACCGATGCATTCTATAACAAAGAGAAAGCTCTAGCAGCGAGTGTCGGCATTAGACAACGACAAGAATGTTGCCTATCGCGTTAATCGTTCCGTGATGTTGCTCGCTATGTTAGGAATCCTACAACTATCACGCGAATGTACAATGACTGGAAAAAAGTGAAGTTTCCAGATGATATGGTTGGATGTCATTGTAACTTCGGACATGTACACACATTAGCGCGTATGTAAATGATTAGAGTTGCAGTTCTCTGTGGCAGGTACAACGGCCACAAGATTGCATTAGCGTCGTTCGTGTCTAGTGTTACCATGCCTGGTATGGTATATAAGGAGCGTGGAGGGCGTCAGATTTTGACTGATCACTGTAAAGGGCATTGAGATGCTGCGTACGCGTGAGAGACAACATGATCAGTATCTAACAAGTCGTCCCATTGTACGAGGGCAGTTCAATAAGTAATGCAACACATTTTTTTCTGAAACAGGGGTTGTTTTATTCAGCATTGAAATACACCAGGTTATTCCCCAATCTTTTAGCTACACAACACTATTTTTCAACGTAATCTCCATTCAATGCTACGGCCTTACGCCACCTTGAAATGAGGGCCTGTATGCCTGCACGGTACCATTCCACTGGTCGATGTCGGAGCCCACGTCAATAACTTCTTCATCATCCGCGTAGTGCCTCCCACGGATTGCGTCCTTCATTGGGCCAAACATATGGAAATCCGACGGTGCGAGATCGGGGCTGTAGGGTGCATGAGGAAGAACAGTCCACTGAAGTTTTGTGAGCTCCTCTCGGGTGCGAAGACTTGTGTGAGGTCTTGCGTTGTCATGAAGAAGGAGAAGTTCGTTCAGATTTTTGTGCCTACGAACACGCTGAAGTCGTTTCTTCAATTTCTGAAGAGTAGCACAATACACTTCAGAGTTGATCGTTTGACCATGGGGAAGGACATCGAACAGAATAACCCCTTCAGCGTCCCAGACGACTGTAACCATGACTTTACCGGCTGAGGGTATGGCTTTAAACTTTTTCTTGGTAGGGGATTGGGTGTGGCGCCACTCCATTGATTGCCGTTTTGTTTCAGGTTCGAAGTGATGAACCCATGTTTCATCGCCTGTAACAGTCTTTGACAAGAAATTATCACCCTCAGCCATATGACGAGCAAGCAATCCCGCACAGATGGTTCTCCTTTGCTCTTTATGGTGTTCGGTTAGACAACGAGGGACCCAGCGGGAACAAACCTTTGAATATCCCAACTGGTGAACAATTGTGACAGCACTACCAACAGAGATGTCAAGTTGAGCACTGAGTTGTTTGATGGTGATCCGTCGATCATCTCGAACGAGTGTGTTCGCACGCTCCGCCATTGCAGGAGTCACAGCTGTGCACGGCCGGCCCGCACGCGGGAGATACGACAGTCTTGCTTGACCTTGCGGCGATGATGACACACGCTTTGCCCAACGACTCACCGTGCTTTTGTCCTCTGCCAGATCACCGTAGACATTCTGCAAGCGCCTATGAATATCTGCGATGCCCTGGTTTTCCGCCAAAAGAAACTCGATCACTGCCCGTTGTTTGCAACGCACATCCGTTACAGACGCCATTTTAACAGCTCCGTACAGCGCTGCCACCTGTCGGAAGTCAATGAAACTATGCGAGACGAAGCGGGAATGTTTGAAAATATTCCACAAGAAATTTCCGGTTTTTTCAACCAAAATTGGCCGAGAAAAAAAATGTGTTGCATTACTTATTGAACTGCCCTCGTAGCTCTCCGTTAGGCTGAGACATCGAATCGTGTAATATCCAGATTTGTGCGGTCTCGGATTTGACAGTGGCCCGATATTGGACTACGTGAGAAGATGAAGGCACAACAGTGGACCACGTCTGACTACCACGAGGGAGGGCAGCCTTCTTGTGCACCAAGCACATGGTAACCTCTTCAGAAATGCACTTGCCATCCAAAAGAAAGTACTGGACGCCCTGCAGCGCTCTTTGTGTCATCCTGCATGACTGGTCCGAGGCTGGCAGCAGCCGAACTAGAGAATTACCGTCCTATGAGTAGTCTGTTGCTAACACCAAAACAATGGCTGCTTCTGGAGTGGCGTCGTGACCTCAGAAGTTAAGTCCAATAGTGCTCAGAGCCATTTCAACCATTTTTTTTTTTGACAATGCAGTTCCATGAATGACTCTGTTCTGCAGTAACTTGTATGACCGTCGTCAACCTTTTCACAAGAGACCAGAAGAGAGATTCCATTCTTCCTATGAGTTAGAAAAACACAGGGGTATTACTCCCGTTTCATGGTGTGGCGAGCCATCAGGTATGCCTTCAGGTCATAGCTGTTATTGATGAAGGGATCTCTGACGGCACAACCCTACGTTACGGACATCCTGCATCCTCATATGTTACCTGTCATGCGACAGCATCAAGCGAATATTTTTCAGCAGGACAATGCAATGCCGGCCGGAGAGGTCGAGCGGATCTAGGAGCTACAGTCTGGAACCGCCCGACCGCTACGGTCACAGGTTCGAATTCTGCCTCGGGCATGGATGTGTGTGATGTCCTTAGGTTAGTTAGGTTTAAGTAGTTCTAAGTTCTAGGGGACTGATGACCTCAGAAGATAAGTCCCATAGTGCTCAGAGGCATTTGAACCATTTTTGTTTTTTTTACAATGCAGTTCCACACTTGGCATATGTCTTTCTGAATCGCCTGCGTGATGCTGAGGTACTCCTGTGGGCAGCGAAATATATTAAATCTGTCCCAGATAGAACATGTGCGTGACTTGCTCTGACGTCAACTCCAACGCAGGGCCAGTACCCAGGGTATGGCTCGGAGCACTATGTGACTTAACATCTGAGGTCATCAGTCCCCTAGGCTTAGAACTACTTGAACCTAACTAACCTAAGGGCATCACACACATCCATGCCCGAGGCAGGATTCGAACCTGCGACCGCAGTAGTAGCGCGGTTCCGGACTGAAGCGCCTAGAACAGCTCGGCGACAGCGGCCGGCATTCAGGGTATCAAGGACCAGTTACGTATATTGTTGACCAGGATACAAGGGCTGTGTGACACCCAAACTGAATTGAAAGCATTCATCCATGCCAGGGGGCACAAACCACACTGATAAGTGGCCTAACACTGGAGAGTTCTTTGTAAATTGCATTTTGTAATCGCCAAAATATCATTAGATACTCTCTGAAACGGTGAAGTTTCATTAAATTTCCTCCTCCTTTCTGGGCGCTTCAAGTTTGCTGTCGATAAGTTTAGGGGGACATCACTCAACTCGATGCAGAACTTCAGCGAGCCTACGTGACTAGCGCCGTGGAGCACAGTCATTTTCTTCGTTCCCAGAACAGTTATTTTCGACACTTAAATGTAGCAGGCTGCTGTGATTTTATGATATCTGTTTGCTGTACTAAGGCATTGTAATGTAAGACAGAGTGGTTATAAAGCTCAGTCTGTGTTTTTGATTTACTGTCTGTTGTAGCCGGCCGCGGTGGTCTCGCGGTTAAGGCGCTCAGTCCGGAACCGCGCGACTGCTGCGGTCGCAGGTTCGAATCCTGCCTCGGGCATAGATGTGTGTGATGTCCTTAGGTTAGTTAGGTTTAAGTAGTTCTAAGTTCTAGGGGACTGATGACCACAGAAGTTAAGTCCCATTGTGCTCAGAGCCATTTTTTTGTCTGTTGTAAGGAATAGTATAGCGAGGAAGGATGGGAAAAAATTCCTGCTTTGATTGTGTGAAGGGTGAGTTAACTTTCTCTTTGCATACGCTGACAGAAAAATAGTGGGTGGAAATGCAACTTTTCGTTTAGATACTAGGTCTGAAATGGATAGTTCTTCATTCCCTAATTTTGCGCAATCTTTCTACCTGCGAATGTTTACCCTTCTCCCAGAAAGACGTGGAGGAATACTCACGCTGGCAGTTGCATGTCGTTTCTGGCTTCCAACAGAGAATGGGTAGCTGGCCATAATACTGTGACATGAAAACAAAATAATTTGTACTTTTTGCAAAGGCATGGGCAGATGAAATCAGTTTTCGCCCTCCACCAGCTTACTTAGGAAATATACAGTGGTGTTATTTCCTTGAACAGTATAAGTGGACGAAATTTTATGATGTCTGCAGCAAGCTTGTGGAGAGACAGGTGGGTCGTCATAGAATTAAAGAGAGAAGGAGAGAGGGAGACTGATTTTTGTTTTAGGCAATGCTGACAATCAGACAATGGACTTCTAATATATTCGAAACTGGGAATATCTTTGCATGA
The DNA here is from genome assembly GCF_021461395.2 of Schistocerca americana. Classification (NCBI taxonomy): domain Eukaryota; kingdom Metazoa; phylum Arthropoda; class Insecta; order Orthoptera; family Acrididae; genus Schistocerca; species Schistocerca americana. The sequence continues at coordinate 255,329,039 of NC_060123.1, forward strand.
AATTTTTGTATTCATGCTGCGTTATGAGTGCTGGGCCCACCATCTAATAATTTTTGTGCGGGCCATAGTGCTCCACCCGATGTATTTATCCGGAACTAATGAGACCCACAGCACAGCTCTTACACTACATATTTTAGGCCGCGGGCTTCCTAGCCCATACAGCACCACATAGAGGTGGCACCTCCTGAAGATCCTTTATACTCCTTCTTTGTGTACATGGGAGCTGTATTTTAAAACTGTCATACGTCAGAGTGGAAATAGGAAATTTATTTTAATAAATTGATTTAAGAGCTATAAAAGAAGATAGGATAGATTAGTAGACGTCCCATCACCCCCAGGGAGGAGGTCTCGAAATATGTCTTCGAGCCCCACATCCCTGTACAGTGCCTCCCCAGGTTAATTACTGATGTACATTCATGTGAAAGGCTACTTAATTTTAGGTTAGTGTTTTACGGGTTTGCCGTGTCGCCTGGTACAATAACCGGCCACTCTACGTTATACAATCTACAATGTGTTTGTATACTATGTAATAAAGAATTACTATTAATATATACTGTGTGTCCTATGTATTGTGTCCCTTCATATGTTTTATCATGTGTCTACTCTTTTTGTAACTTATGCTATGTGCTAAAAATCTATGTAATAGGCTTAACTTGGCGTCTAGTACAATAACCGGCCTCGACTACATGGTAACATGTGATTCTCTGGTAAGACATTTGTTTAGTGCTCCTATATTTGGGTGTCTACATATTCTCCTTTGAGTGGTATGTCCCCTGTATTGATGTCCTCACTTGAACTAGCCCAGTCGTCTTTTTCTGACGTCTGCTACGATGCCTGTAGCGTCTCATTCGTTTTGGGGATGCTATCTGATATTTCATATTGTTGTCCCCGTATTTCAGAGTCCCTGAGTGTGCTCTGTAGTGTTTCTGTTGTGATTCCTGTTATGTTTCGCCGTGTGTATGAGTACCGCTCAGAATACAGTACGATGTTTTCAGTGGGTCCATGTTCACCGATTTGGCAGTTGCCGTCCGCATAAAGTGAGAAGGACTGCAAGTGCGCTGGATATGAACCATAACCAGTCAGGAAATGAACTTATCCACGGCCAGATTGGCACGATTCATCCGTAACCGTTTAATCACTGTGATTTCACTACCGTTGCCAGACATCCAAACACCAAGCGTTTAGGTGACATTTGTGTTCGATGTCTTCCCTTGTTAATCCACTGACATTTTCATTACTTCTCCCCTAAAACCAGTAGCTTATGTCCAACATCTGATCGTTATGTGGATAGGGAAGATACCCAATACCACATACAGAGCGTCTGTTGAGGTAGTGCAGAATAATCCCGACGGCCGCAGGAGTATACGCCTTTGCCCATCTTTCACTGCTGTCCTGTTGGTCACCAGAGCAAGCCTGTGTGGCCATACATTAACCGTGAAGGTCATTACCTATTCACAGAGAGAGCAGTTCTATGTTCGGATGTGGGGTTTGGTAGTCTTTGCTGTGTAGCGTTTATGCGTGTAAGTTGGAAGAGTATTTTTTCTGCTTAACTGGTAATTATTCGTATGCATCTGGTGAAACTGTCTTTCTAGATAATGTATTCTCCCAAGTATCGTGTGGCAGTTCTTCTTATAATGTTTATGTCCTACATTTTCACCGATTGGGTTGTTGTAACATGCCTTTCAGTAATACGTATGCTATCTTGAGTGCTGCGATTTTTCGTTTTTGTTAGACCAATATTTTACAGAGGATAGGACACCAGCGTCTCCACTAGTCTCTAATGACAACGGTTTCCCGACTGCTACTCTGCGACTCTGTTTGTGCAATTATCGAGGACACTATTTTAGAGGGACACGGGTACCTGAATGTTGCGGAGTGAGTGAGTAATGAAGAACACTAAAGATTGTAGAAGGTGTATGCAGTGTCGATCACGATAGTGGTTGCATACTTAAGTTACGTGTGCCCTATGATCTCGAAAACTGTTTTTAGTGCCTCCTTTATTGATTTTCCTACTCTGAAACTATACTAATGGGAGGCGTATAGTTCTCTGTGTTCTTGTAGGCTCGTTAGTTACCGAGTTTACGAGGCGTAAGATTTAGGTTCTGAAGGGCCATTGACTGTAGATTTTTTGACAACGACACTATTAGCTGTTTTTTATGACTAGCGTTCCCTAACCTGCCGCAGAGCGTGACTGAACAGGTCTCTAGGGTGGGGTGTTATTTCTGGTGCTGCCTTTTGTAATGTTTCTACGCGGATGTTGTCTGCGCTGGGCTACCCAATTGCTAAATCGCGGGATTTGGGTAAGAAAAACCCATTAAGTTGCATAGTAGCTCGCAACAAAGCCTAGAGAATGTGGAATGAAAGGTACAGAGTAAAGTACAATGGCCCAGAGTCAGCCCTGAGTTATCGTTAATAATGCGGAACTATCCTTGGAGAAGAGAAAGTCGTGCGTGGGCGGCGTGTGCTGGTGTTATCACTGGAAAAATGGAAATGAGCGTTTGCCGTCATTGGCCGGGAGGCCCCTAAGGGGACAGTTCCGGCCGCCTTGGTGCAGGTCTTATTACATTCCACGCCACAGGGGGCGACCAGCGCGCCGGATGGGGATGAAATGATGAGGAAGACAACACAACACCCAGTCCCTTAGCGGAGAAAATCCCCGATGCAGCCGGGATTCGAACCGTGGCCCCATAGGACGGCAGTCCGTCACGCTGCCCATTCACCTGTCGGGGCGGACGGCGCAGTCAATGTATAGGCCACTCTTTTGCTTGTTAGTGTCAGTGAGCAGCGCCAGAGTTGAAGTAACGTCGTGGGAGAATAAGTAGACCGTCGTAACTTTCTTGCTGCTTAGGTGATAGATAGAGTGATGCTAGTGACTGAACTCATAACAAATTTGATAAAAAAAGATCGCATTAATTGATATTTATTATTGGCTACAATACTCGGCAGTTGGAAGTGTTATCGTCTGATCTTAAAACGAATTTTAGTTATAAATCGTCATTCTGGCTTTATCACTCATGCCATGTCGTCATTATGGTGGAGAATATACAGCACATTATGTATAGGTGTGTCGAAAATAAAACCATGAACAGATGAAAAGTACTTCACTGAGGAAACTTAGTTACTTTGGACAAACTACTATATAATGTGCTGCATATTCCTCACCATAATGGGGACATGGTTTGAGTGATAAACTCATAATGGAGCGATTAGAAGAAGACAGTTCATCTGTCGAAACCTGTCGTCATTAATAGTCTAGATATTAATTAATGTGATCTTGGCTATAAAAAGGTTTTTATAGTTAACTGTAAATGGCTTCTTCCATTTACTCCAAAATGAGAAACCTCAATCTTAAGGAACGAGTGTACTGCACGACACAACATAATTTTCAAGAAACCTGTGGTGTTTTCCGATATGGTGGTTGTCTTTGCTGGAGTAGCGCAAACCCCGCCTTGCCAGCAAGACAAGGCCGTTTAACGGGACATCCTCCTCTAACATTACTTTTTCTTGACAGTAGCTGTCGATACCAGTATTATTTTTCGAATTTTGGACAGCTCAGTACTATCTCAGTTGCTTTTCTGAAAACTTTCATATAATTTTATACACAGTATGCTATATTTCAAGCAAAAATTTATGAAAAGGAATTACTTTTATAAAATATCTTAGTTTCGATGTTATAATCGATAAGTACTAGTCCTGAATGTAGATTTAGAATTAATTTTTTTAGAAACATTTGAAATTACGAATTATTGGCTCACTTAAAAACTTTCTATTATTAATTACGCAATCCTGTACAGTATACTATGTTTATTTCTGGATTCATTTATGGAAAAATAATCGAAATTAATAATGTAACATGAACGTGTAGAAATTAAATTGTTAAAAAAATTGTAAACCCTTTGGAATATTGTTATTTCCGCAGAGTGTGGGAATCGTAAGCATGCCTCTGATGTGAACGGATGTATTTTTGTATCATAGGTGTGAACAACATAATTTCGGCTTTTTAATGTGAAAAATCAAAAGACTGTATGATATACTAAAATTTGAGAAAACATATTTTCGCAAAAATAAACACTATGCAACAACAATCTTCAAATATACTTACTTCAATCCAACCGTGAGAACCTTAAATGTGAGATTTTCAGCTTCAAGAACCAGGCCCCTAGACAAGAAGAGCTGGAGCCATCTCAACATGACAAGCTAAGCAAATTAGAAAGTTTATTGTAATCTTCGCTCCTGCCAAACCTTCATAACCGAGCGAGGTGGCGCAGTGGTTAACACACTGGACTCGTATTCGGGAGGACGAGGGTTCAATCCCGTCTCCGGCCATCCTGATTTAGGTTTCCCGTGCTTTCCCTAAATCGTTTCAGGCAAATACCGGGATGGTTCCTTTGAAAGAGCACGGCCGATTTCTTTCCCAATCCTTCCCTAACCCGAGCTTGTGCTCCGTCTCTAATGACCTCGTTGTCGACGTGACGTTAAACACTAACCACCACCACCACAAACCTTCATGTTTAATGTGGACGATAGATGGAATCAGGAAGGAGGGGCAGATTACACTGTCCAGGCCTGAAACAGCAGGTAGGAGGAAAGCCTATTGTTTACTCATTCCCTAAATTGCACACATGTCTTTCATTTGCTCTGAGTGTACCAGTGACTCAGTACGTGTATTGGCGCACGACAACGCGGCACAGTTGTGCCCAGGAGGACGTTACGCTCGGTCGAGCTACACGCCGAAATTCGGCCATCTATTTTTCTCTCATGGCCTCCAGTGCTCGTTGGTGGTGCTGCGATTCGACCCCGAGTGTGGACGCGTGACGCCAGGGCGTGGGCGTGTCCCGGCGGTCGCGGTGTTCTCAGGCGCAGGCGCCACAAGGACACGCCACGCCACAACGCCCTCTTCCCTCCCGCTCGTGCCTCACGCTGCGGCTGCAGCCGCGACCGCAATGCGGAGACAATGACGAGCGGCTGTCCGTCTCCGGAGGGCCGTGTGTGGTCTGTTGGCGTTCACGCTCCAGGTCTCAGCAGACCGTCATCCGCAGAAGCTCCCTCCCACGTATATCTCGCGAAGAGACCATGAGGATAAAACCAGAGAGATTAGAGCCCACAAAGAGGCATACCGACAATCCTTCTTTCCACGAACAATACGAGACTGGAATAGAAGAGAGAACCGATAGAGGTACTCAGGGTACCCTCCGCCACACACCGTCAGGTGGCTTGCGGAGTATGGATGTAGACGTAGATGTAGAAGCTGTCCTTACGTTCACGTCCACACAACGGCCAACACGGAAAGTGCAAAGGCTTCCTTGCTTCCGCTCTTTTCTCGCTGTCATCCAACACTTCCGACCTTGCGCTAACAGACTACTCCATTTGATTAGAGAAAAGGAAACCGGACAAGTGCAAGTAGGATTCTCGCTCTCAGGGCTCCGTAAACAATTATTTATTACAAGGTGAATCACCTGAAACTCGAACCGCAAACATTGCGGAAAAGGAAAGTGCTATTGGTGTGCGATTTTCACAGACTGGATTGTTAGTCAGAGGCTCTCATTGTTGGCCAATAAAGAGAATGTGATATTACTCAGAAACATATTTTTTGTGCTAACAGACACTTTTTCAAATGGAACAATGCCTAATGAGATTAACAAACTATAACTAGGGTAAATTAGAATTTCATTGGTGTTTGTTACAGAAATCTAATTCGAATCGTTTACGAGATATTGTACTTCGAAAAGTTTCCGCATCGACACTTCTTTGTGCTATTCAGCCTGCGTGGTTGCTAAGTACGGTGTTGTTATGTTTGCTTACAGTGTAAATGTGTGTTCCTTGAATGCATTGCGACTTGGTAGTCAGTGTGTGACAGTCCAAAACTGTCGGTCGTGAGTTCACGAACGGATTTACCGACGCAGAAAGCCGACATGCTCATGCTGTCTGGAGAGTGTAGGAACAATGTAGTTCGTTTTCGTACAGTGTATGCGGCAAGATATCCTAATATGTCTAATGCGTATCAACCATCTCGGCAATTATTTATGAAAATGAAATGAGAAGAGCGCTTGGCGTCATTGGCCGAGAGGCTCTGTACGGGACGGGTTCAGCCGCCTTGGTGCAGGTTTTATTACATTCGACGCCACATTGGGCGACCTACGTATCAAATGGGGACGAAATGATGATGAAGACAACACAACACCCAGTCCCTGACCGATGAAAATCCCCGACCCAGCCGGTAACAGAACCTGGGCCCTTAGGACGGCAATCCGTCACACTGACCACTCAGCTATCGGGGCGGACGGCAATTATTTTCCATCAGGCTCCTCAAACAGTTACGTGAAAGTGGTAGTGTAACACGGAAACAACGTAACAGAAGGGCACAAGTGACGACAGAAGAGGGAAAAAGTAATGTTGTTGCAGTTGATACGCACATTATGTTATGCGCAAACGCTCTGAAGGAATGGCATGAGGCAGGAAAATGTCCTGCGCGTTCTCCACTGACATAGGATCCATGCTTATCACATCTCTCTCCATCAAGAGCTGCATGCAAATGATTATGAGAATTGTGTTAACTTCTGTACACTGGCATTAAGAAACGATACTCCAGACGTATCACGTATCTTGTCTAATGATGAAGCCATATTTATCAGTCAAGGCCAGGTAAACCTCCGAATTATGCACTTTTGGTCTGTTGACAATCCCCGTTGGCTTCGTCAGGTGGAACATCAGCGTCCATGGGGTGTAAACGTGTGGTGTGGAATAGTGAACCGTCATCTCATAGACACGTTTTTCATAGACGGAGCACTAAACGCGCAGAATTATCGCAGCCTCCTAACAGACCATCTTTCAAGGATGCTATAAGACATTCCTCTACAGACTAGGAGGAACCTGTAGCATCAAGATCAAGGCTGTCCAGCCCACATTGCAGGAAGTGCTATAGGATGTCCAAGCGAATTGTTTCCGAGTCTTTGTATCGCATTCAGACGACATCTACCTTGGTGGACCTATTCCTCAGATGTGACGTCTGCAGAGTTTCTTTTTCTTTTTCTTTTTTGTGGGAAAGCTGAAAGACGCCGTCTGCAAGGACATACCAACTACCCCCGACGATACACAACGACGTATTACTGCAGCCTGCTCGGACATCTCCGCTGAAATGCAAGCCCATGTGTACCGTTCCATACCAGACTGGAAGCGTGTATAGATGCTGCCATTGGTGATTTTGAACACAACCTGTGATAGTCAACTGTCTCGTTACAGGGCAGAATTCACATAAATAGCGTACGCATTTGTGTTGTTCTTTAGTATGTGCTACCGCAGCTATTGTAGAAGTGTGGTGTGGGAAATTTAAAAATACGATATCTCACTAACGCCTCATACAACAATCCAGCAACAAACACCACTGACATCCTGATTTATCCTACTTTTAGTTTGTTATCAATAGGCATCGTCCAATTTATAAAGTATATGTTTGCACAAAAAATAAGCTCTCTAAGTATTATTACAATCTGTTCATACCAATCCATTTTGTGAACACTGCACATCAATAGCACTTTCCTTTTTCGCAATATTTGCTGTGCAAGTTTTGGGTGATTCGCCCTTTGTAGACAGTTCATCTACCAGTTGTGATGTGTGAGCTTGTGAGTATCAAAAAATGTGCCATAGGCTGCCGCATCTTTCAACGATAATTATGCATATTAGTAATCCACATACAAAACTTTAAACCAATATCATGCTTACATTTAGCGCCACTTACCGGCCTTTGTTTATTTGTTAAATAGCTTAATCGCCACAGTCAGTGTGGCACTGGTTCTCTTCGAATACACAACAGCTCTGTCAAATATGATTATCTGAGATGAGATCCACATTACGTTCAGTCTGTGTGCTCACTGTCGCGAGCATTTTACTACAATTTGATGTACCACGCAGAAAGAAGTTCCATCACCAAGCAGGATGGATGTGAGATCTAAAGACCTCACGCTTGGAAACATACTGAGGTGACGAAAGTTATGGGATAGCTATACGCACATGTACAGATGGCGCCAGTATCGCGTACGCAAGGTATAAAAGGGCAGTGCGCTGATAGAACTGTCATACATGCTCAGCTGATTCATGTCAAAAGGATTCCTACGGATTATGGCCGCGCGACGGGAAATAACAGACTTTGAACGTGGAATGGTAGTTGGAGGTAGAAGTATGGGACATGCAGTTTCGGAAATCCTTTGGAAATTCAGTATTTCAAGATTCACAGTGTCAATAGCGTGCCGAGAATAGCAAATTTCAGGCGTTATCCCTCACCGCGGACAACACAGTGACCGACGACCTTCAATTAACGACCGGGAGTAGCGGCGTTCGTGAAGAGTTGTCAGTGCTAACAGACAAGCAACACTGCGTGACACAATTGTAGAAATAAATGTGGGGCGTACGACGAACGTTTCAGTTAGGATAATGCGGCGAAATTTGGCGTTAATGGGATACGGCGGCAGAAGACCGACGTGAGTGCCCTCGGTAACAGCATGACATAGCCTAGAGCGCCACTCCCGGGCTGGTGACCATATCGGTTGGACCCTAGATGACTGGAAAACCGTGACCTGATTAGATGAGTCCCGATTTCAAGATCTGATTGTTGGGTTAGAGTTTGACGCTGACCCCAGAAATCCATGGACCTTGTCAACAAGGTACTGTGCAAGCTGGTGGTAGCTGGGCTGGGTCCTCTGGTCCAACTGAAACAATCACTGACTGGAAATTCGGCTACTTGGAGACCATTTGCTGCCATTCATGGCCTTCATGTTCCCAAACAATAATGGAATTTTGTGGACGACTTTACACCCTGTCACCAGGCCATAATTATTCGTGATTGGTTTGAAGGACATTCTGCACAGTTCGAGCGAATGATTTGGCCATCCAAACTGCCCGACATGAATCCCATCGAACGTTTATGAGACATAACCGAGAGGTCAGTTCCTGCACAAATATCCTACAACGGGAACACTTTCGCAATTATAGGCGGCTATAGAGTCAACTTGGCTGAATATTTCTGCAGGGAACTCATAACGACTTGTTGAGTCTATGCCACGTCGGGCTGCTGCACTACTCCGGGCAAAAGGAGGTCCGACATGATATTAGAAGGTATCCCATGACTGTCACCTCAGTGTAATCGTAGAATAATACTCGTCGAGAGAGGGAAATCTAGACTAAAAACGTGGCGGAATCAGCTAAGAAATCGAAAAGGAAACGGAGTGCACATTTATTGCGACCAATAAGGAGCAGGCGGATCCCCTCTGCTAAAGGAGTAGTAGTGTTAGTAGTAGCAGTGATAGTAGCAGACGTCTTACTCGTCCGTAGATAACTTCTAAAGAATGTGAAACACGTCGTTGAAATGCAATTTTATAATAATAAAAATAATGCGATTCACATTCACAAGCGCTTAGATACGAAACGGCTACTTTGGCAGGGATGGGAGAAGTGCTCGGCTGTGCCGGCCGGAGTGGCCGTGCTGTTCTAGGCGCTACAGCCTGGAACCGAGCGACCGCTACGGTCGCAGGTTCGAATCCTGCCTCGCGCGTGGATGTGTGTGATGTCCTTAGGTTAGTTAGGTTTAATTAGTTCTAAGTTCTAGGCGACAGATGACCTCAGAAGTTAAGTCGCATAGTGTTCAGAGCCATTTGAACCATTTTGCTCGGCCGTCGGAAAGAGCCCAGCATTTGCCTGAAGTAATTTAGGGAAGTCACGGTAAACCTACGCTCGGGTCACCGAATGAAGACTCGTACCTCTACCGTCCCAAATACAATGTCAACCTGTTTAGAACAGTGCTACGTCTTTCGGCTTACCGCTTGTGTATAATACTGTTTTTCAAAGAAGTTATTTAACACTAATTTACCCATTTTACTGGCTGTTGAGCTCCATGATTGTGGATTGTATTGCTTTAAGTAATACAACAACTAGGCAATTTTACTGTATTTTTATCTATACTAACACACGCTTTGGGCTTTCACAGATCTTCAGTTGGAGTAATACATATTTAAATCTTCTCTTAGCACATCGTTAAAATCATCGACTGCAATTTGGACGCTGCAGCTGCCTTCTGTATTCATTTCAATCAGCTAACAATATATTTGGCTAGAAGTGGGCGGAGGTTTCTTAGTGGTTTAAAATCATCAACTTATTGAATAGTTTAATTTCTTTCCTGCTATTTTTCATAAATTGGGCTAACTTTGTCCTCTCTACTGATCCTTCAGACCTCAAGTTATTTATTCCTCGATGCTGTAGCAGAATTCCCACCAGCATGTGTCTCATTCAGGTAAGGAACTTCCATAGACTTATTTCCTCATCTACTCTTTAGATATTTCATCATTTCGTACTCTCTCAGTCCACTTTATTATAACATGCAATGAAAGTTCCACATTTCATTTACTTCCAGTTTTTTATTTGCCTGGATTTCGATGTTTCATACTGGGTGATTCCGCTAACTCGGAATAAAGTGCAAGAAACAATATCAGAGCAGATATGGAGCAAAGAAGGTCATAGTCGACATATGGCCGGAACTGCGTGGTATTTACACTGCAGAGCATTTATTAATTCATCATGCCTGTACGGTACAATGCAGTGTGCGACGTGCTATGATGAGACCTTCTTTAGAAAAGGTATTCTTAGTGGCTCCCACGGGCCTCCAGGCAAGAGCGAAGACGACGCAGCAGCGACTAACGCACATGTTCAGATGTGCTATCCTGCAGCCGACTGGCTTCACAGGGTTGTTTCAGTATCTGCACTTCTGGGATGGGTTCCACATACATAGCTCCTTTAACGCGCCCCCAATTGCACAAATTTAAAGTAATGAGATCAGGTGAATGGTTGGGCCATGTGACTGGATCATCTCGTCTGATCCGTGGCCGGGATAGATGCCAAGATGCCTTCACACCGAAATGTGGAAGTGAGTTGGAACGCCAAATGACTTCCTCTATTTGTAGTTTTCATCCAGTATTTTCAGGGGATAGGCATGTTAATTACTGGATTTGGCAATGCCACTGATAAAAGGTATCTGTATGCCCTTCCCCTCCCCCTCAGGTGCGGAATTTGTACTCTCAACTGTCTGCATCTTGCGTCTAGTGTTATCCCATGTGAAACCGCGCGAACGTTTCCTAAAACGTTGGGTGACTGAAGCGTGACGGGGTAACGTCCCAGTAATCACCTAGTCAGATAAGGATATCCACCTGAAAACCACATGCAGGCTAACCAGCACATCGACCCTCATCGTTAATCTGCTGGGCGGATTCGCTTCGGATCTGTGGTACCTACCAAAATCGCGAAAGCGTTGTGATAACTCGTGTAGCTATTCAGGCGTGTCAGGAGCACCATCATGTAGGAGCCACATTACCCTTTGTACTTCCTAAGGCATGGCTTCAAGCAGACGAGGTAGAGTCACCTGCTGGAAGTAACAGATATGCCTCGGCGGTGAGGCGTAGCGGAAGGAGACTGGTTCCGCAGGGCGCTCGTCAACAATCTCTGCCCACACACTGAGGCTGAAGTGGAACTGACGGTTCGCTACCACCACACATGAGATTTCTCCATGGCGCAGAGGTCAGTAATATGATGGTAGACGATACCTCCATTCGTGAAGGTAGATTCACCAGTCATGAGGATGGATGACAGCAGCCTGTGAGGCAAATCAACGGCAACACATTCTGGTTACCTGACAACGTCGGCAGGAGACCCATCTCTTATGAAAAATATAATCCTCTCGTTGACGAAGTTTTATTTGCCAGATCGCATAAATTACAAGCGTGGACACTTAACATACATCAATTTAGTGCAACACATAGAGTAGCACTAAACTGACATACATTAAATAGTTGAACGTGGTAGGTAAAGCTTGTCAAACTATTGTCTATATTTGTAATTCATGATATCTAGGCAAATAAAACTTATCAACCAGAAGATTATACACGGAAGCGCCAAAGAAACTGGTACACGCATGCGTATTCAGAGACAGAGATATGCAAACACGCAGAATACGGCACTGCGATCGGAAACGCCTATGTAAGACAGCAAGTGTTCTGGTGCAGTTATTAGATTTGTTACTGCTGCGACAATGGCAGGTTTTCAAGATTTAAGTGAATTTGAGCGTGGTGTCATAGTCGGCGCACGAGCGATGGGACACTGCATCATCGAGGTAGTGATGACGTGCTGATTTTCCCGTACGCCCATTTCACGAGTGTACCGTGAATATCAGGAATCCGGTAAAACATCACATCTCCGACATCGCTGCGGCCGGAAAAAGATCCTGCAAGAACGGCACCAATGACGACTGAAAAGAATCGTTCAGCATGACAGAAGTGCGTCCCTTCCACAAATTGCTCCAGATTAAAAAAAAAAAAAAAAGGTTCAAATGGCTCTGAGCACTATGAGACTTAACATCTGAAGTCATCAGTCCCCTAGAACTTAGAACTACTTAAACCTAACTAACCTAAGGACATCACACACTTCTATGCCCGAGGCAGGATTAGAACCTGCGAACGTAGCGATCACGCGGTTACAGACTGAAGCGCCTAGAACCGCACGGCCACCACGGCCGGCTTCCACATTTCAATTCTGGACCATCAGCAAGTATCAGAATGCGAAGCATTCAACGAAACATGAACGATATGGGCTTTCGGAGCCGAAGGCCCACTTGTGTACCCTTCATGACTGCACGACATAAAACTTTACTCTTCTCCTCGGCCCGTCAGCATCAACATTAGACTAATCATGACTAGAAACTTGTTGCCCGATCAGACGATTCCCATTTCAAATTGTACCGAGTGGATGGACGTGTACGGGTATGGAGACAATCTGATGAATCCATGAATGCAGAATGTCAGCATGGAACTGTTGAAGTTGATGAAGACTCTGTAATAGTGTGGGGCGTGTGCAGTTGCAGTGATATGGGACGCCTGATACATCTAGATACGACTCTGACGGGTGACACGTACATAAGCATCCCGTCCGATCACCTGCATCCGTTCATGTACATTGTGCATTCCGACGGACTTGGGCCATTCCAACATGAGAATACAACACCCCATACGACCAGAATTGCTATAGAGTGGCTCTAATAATATTCTTGTGAGTTTAAACACTTCTGCTGGCCACCAAACTCCCCAGACATGAATATCATTGAGCATATCTGGGATGCCTTCAGTGTGCAGTTCACAAGAGCTCTCGACCCCATCGTACTCTTACGGATTCATGGACAGCCCTGGAGGATTCACGGTGTCACTTCCCTCCAGCACTACTTCAGTCGAGCTCAAGCCACGTCGTGCTGCGGCACGTCTGTTTGCTCGCGGGTTCCCACTCGATATTAGGCAGGTGTACCTGTTTCTTTAGATCTTCACTGTATTTTTTCGACAACATTTTCTCCGCGGAGGTATGTCGTAGATAATAAGGCCTTTTAAAGGCACACTTGTGGGATAGGCGTGGATATATACCAAAAATTTAGCTATAAGTTCAGAATATAAGTAAAGAATTACATACGATATTAATTAGTATAAGCGGTTGTATCGATTGTGGCGTGCAACCGCTGAAACATCAGAATAATTGTTCAGTTCAGTTGTCTTGCCGAGAAGACGGCACCTTTTCTGGTCTGGAAGCTGACCTGACCGGACGCATATCTGTCATCACGGCAGATAATTATTTGGCACACCGCCATTAATACACAGGGTGAGTCGCGTAAGACGTAACACCCCCTTTATTCCGGGGTCGACTGCACGTACCGGCATGCGGTTTTCGGCGAATAATAGTGGAGTATGGGGCACATACGTTGTTACATGCACAATTATCACAATGTTTATATTGACCGAGATAATGAGGCAAGTACATGCTTTTTAAATGGGACGCTATACTATTTATACTTACCACAAATTTCCTAATGCAGGATAAACAATATTATCAAAATTACATCCATTTGTGTAGAAATATGACAACCTTACAAAAATCTGATCCGCACTGAAACAACGTAAGAACTTTAGTCATAGATCAACTTGACCATCCACAGTCTAGCCGTTATCTTACATACAATGACGTGTTCTTCTATCGTCGTCATCCTGATGGCTTTAACTGGTGTGTATGTATTCCCAAGGACTCGGAACGCAACAATCTGGCACACAAGCTTAGTTTGGGGGCATTATGGAACGAAGAAGTGCCTTGCAAAACTTAGCACATATTTTTGTTTCGCTAATATGAGATGAAAAGTTCACAATGTACTTTAAACGCGCGTATCTTAGCATAAATCTAAACCTCAGAACCTATCTTCAAAGACAGATCTACATTCCATATTACCCACAAAACTTCTGGAGACTGTAAGTACGGACGTAATTTGTCCACATTCAGCAAGTAGTGGTGGTGTGAAACATATTTTAGCATTTTATGGCATATTTTCTAAACATGTTAAGCTGTACACCATAAAATCTGCAACTGCTAACGCAATCATCAGACGATTCTCACGTGACTACATTCCTCACGTGGGAAAACCTAGGGCAGTTTTATCTGACAACGTCACGTACTACACAGGGTAGAAATGACGTAAATTCTTTAAGGAGAATAGCATTAAGAGCACCTTTATTTGGAAGTTTAGCTCACAATCTAATCCTACTGAACGAATTTTCAGAGAACTGAACAGATTTATTAGGACATATATACCTACACAGCACTCTAATTGGGTAAGTTATTTGTTACTATTTGAAGAAGTTCACAACAACATGAATATATATGACACAACCTATATAGCTAACGAGCTTATGTTCGTCCGCAAAGAATCAAATGAGTGGAGCGATCCGCTACCAAAGCTTTCCCCTCAGCAGCTGTCGCATGATAAAAAGATAAGAGAAGTACTAACTTTGCTGACGCAGCATGCTAAGTCACAAAACAGATACTACTCTAGTACTATTAAGCGAAAGCAGGAATTCAAGATAGGCATGCAAGTACTATTGCGTACTCACCACAAATCTTCTGCTCTAAAACGGCGGAACGCGAAGTGCCGTCTGCTGTACGACGGTGCACATGTAATTGTCAACGTACTGCATCCTGGTGCAAACCTGTTGGCAGAACACAAAAACAAATAGAATAATTGGGCTTTACGTTCATCGAGACTTAAGAGTATTTCATTCTATGCAGTAAACGTATATCTGCTAGAAGTGAGTAAGTAAACTATATTTATAAAACACACGTACATCTCAGTACTACTGCAGGGAAATAAGGTAGCATAAGAAATTTTATTTCAGCTGATCCAACCAGCAGCAGAAGAATAAAGAAGAGATTTCGACTTCGCCGAACGTACATAAACAACATCAGCCAAAATTTTAACGCAAATGTTATGACGACATTTGCGCTAGTACGATGAAAATATTTTTGAGACAACATAATTGACTAACTGTAGCGTTGGTCAAGGACTATTCATGACTGATTGACGTATACACAAAACGACACGACAATCAAACGCTATCACCTAGGAGCGGATTAGACGCACTTCATACTGCATAGCACATGTTTACGTGAGACCAAGTCCGTGTACACACTCTACACACACTCATAACGCGTGAATTCTGTAGGTCTGATTCTAGTGTGTTGCTTTAGACGTTTGACCATTAGTATATGTGCGCTTGGGCTTTATTGCTGATGCATCCAGATGCTGTGTCTAACCTTTCCAGTTTCAGGTGATATCGTCGGGCAAATGCAAAATGTAGTTCAAAAATCTGTAAGTCTATAAAATTACTTACATAACTCTATTCCATATAAATCCTATATGTAATTTAGTTTTTTATGTGTAATTATCTATATTAATGTAAAACAAAATGTAATATGTAGGTAAGTAAATTTGAATCAGAATTTGTAAAATGTATCAAAATTTGCTAAACCATAAGATTTATGTGAAAGAGATTGCTTTAAAGACATTCTACATACATCGCAATGCTTGTAATCGCGAAGAACTATGTGTGCAAAATTGTTAAAACTTGCGATGAAACATTTATATAAAAACTCGATGACATACATTTATTGTACATCTCCAGAAAAACTGTGAGCGCGATGGAACTGAACATGTAAAGTGCAGTAACATTTGCGGTGCATCGCCTAATGACATTTGCTGTGATGCAACTGTGCAAAATAAGGAACTGGTCAACCACTGGACCTACGGTCGCGACGCGGAAAAGCATTGAAGACAACTCCACGGGTAGAGGAATTTTGGATGGGACTTCAGGGAATGTAATATTCTCAGAATACGACGACCTCCCTCACCTGAACAAATCGAGGGTCAATGCCAGCAGTTTTACGTCCGAAGTCTTTCATCCATGCCTTCAAGAAACTTACGTTGTGGAATGGAAATCTACTGGTCTTCAATCACGCGACGCAGGACCTAACAAGGGAACATCCCCATCGCACCCCCCTCAGATTTAGTTATAAGTTGGCACAGTGGATAGGCCTTGAAAAACTGAACACAGATCGATCGAGAAAACAGGAAGAAGTTGTGTGGAACTATGAAAAAATAAGCAAAATATACAAACTGGGTCGCCCACGTCTAATATAGGCAGTATTAAGGACGATATTGGTCCAAGAGCGCCGTGGTCCCGTGGTTAGTGTGAACAGCTGCAGAACGAGAGGTCTACAGGTCAAATCTTCCCTCGACCGAAAATTTTAACTTTTTATTTTCAGTTCATGTGAAAAACTCTTATGTTTTCATCACTTTTTTTGGAGTGATTATTACATCCACGAGAAAACCTAAATCGGGCAAGGTAGAAGAATCTTTTCACCCATTCGCCAAGTGTACTAGTTAGGTGGGTCGACAACATATTCCTGTCATGTGACGCACATGCTGTCACCAGTGTCGTATACAAAATATCAGACGTGTTATCCTGTGGAGGAATCGGTTGACCTATCAAATGTTTTCGGTTCCCATTGGAGAGGCACGTCCTTTCGTCAACTAATCACACGGTTTTGCGGTGCGGTCGCAAAACACAGACACTAAACTTATTACAGTGAACAGAGACGTCAATGAACGAACGGACAGATCATAACTTTGCGAAAATAAAGAAAGCAAAATTTTCAGTCGAGGGCAGATTTGAACCAAGGACCTCTCGTACCGCAGCTGTTCACGCTAACCACGGGACCACGGCGCTCCACGACTCACGTTCCCGTTATATTGCCTATGTTACGCATGGACGACCCAGTTCGTATATTTTGCTTATTGTTTCATAGTTCCACACAACTTCTTCCTGTTTTCTCGGTTGATCTGTGTTCAGTTTTTCAAGGCCTATCGATTGCGCCAACTTATAACTAAATCTGAGGGGTGTGCGATGGGGATGTTCCGTTGTAAGACGAACAGTGTTATCAGTGAAAATATACAGTGCAACAAGTGAACATGCCCACATACCGGTTGTAAAATCTATGAACAGTGACGTCGATATGCAATAACATTTGTTAGGCAAACTACCAAAACAATGCCAACCTTTACGTTATTACTGTATCTATTGTGTAAATGAACTGCAAAGGACGACACGTCGTACAAGGGCAGCTAATCTAAAACAGAAAGACATTTTAAATGCCATACTTTCCATGAGAGACAATAGCCAATAATTTTGCTTCAACATATGTAGTAGTTTTAAGATTATTGTACCTGTTTTAGATGTTAGTGCATATTTTTTGTAAAAACTTCTTGGAAAGGCCTGTCACAGTGATGTCAATCGCACACGCACATACGAACTGTACATAAACTGTGATGAGCGTGTAGCGAGTTCAACTAACGGCTGCTGCCAGACTAAAATACAAGCGATTGCGTATGCGCGGCAGCTGCAATACCAACATTGAAATCTACTGGGCGCACGCGCCTCATTCAAATATTGTATACCATGAACTGTATCTGAATATGTAAGTGTTATACTGAATGTGCTTTACGGTGAATTTCTCGCCTCCAGGGGCGTTCTTTCTCTTCGCAATTCAGGGGGCAATTCAAAAGCACATTTGTAGGATGGGCGTGGATACATAGCAAAAACGTAGCTATAAGTTCAGAATATAAATGAAGAATTACATAAGATATTGATTAGTACAAGCGGTTCTAACGATAGTGGCGTGCAACTGCTAAAACATTACAATAATTACGCAGTTCAGTCGTCTTGCCGAGAAGACGGCACCATTTTTGTTCTGGAAACCGTCCTGAGCTGACATGTATCTGCGACCACGGCAGATATTTAATTATTTCGCACACCACCATTCATATATATATATATATATATATATATATATATATATATATATATATATCGAGACGCCATCTCACTAGGTGTACTCATAGTTGCACACAGCAACAGAACTTACGTAAGTGTCTATATGGTTAATTTATTGTAATATTTTGTGAATATATTTTTATTTATTTATTTATGCATTTATTTTACCTGGCAAGATTAGGGCCTTCAGGCCCTCTCTTACACCTAACCAGGCATACTCAGATTCAACAAATTTCAGTGTCTACAGAAAATTAGGACATATAACATGTTATACAGTATTAATGTTAAAGAAAAAAATAGAGATTATAAAAGTAGTACAATGATAATTATAACAATCAAAAAATAATTATAACAATCAAGAATAATAATAATAATAATAATAATAATAATAATAACAATAATGACTATGTATATGAAAGTAAACAAATTATTTTTATATGAGTGTCAGTCCTATTGCTAGTTGGGAATTTTCTCGTTATATTCTTGCAGCTTGTGAGTTATTCTCATCAAGCAGAGACATAAGACGATGGAATGGGGTGAAAGAGATATAGAAGAGGTAGATAGGTTAGAGGAAGAGAAATAGAATGGTAAAATTCGAAGCTATGATGGAGAGGAGAAAGAAAAAGATGAGGGGGGGGGGGGCACAACAATGGTGGCTATACCGTCCCTAATATGTAAGTCTTAAGTTCCCTCTTGAATGTTGAGTGGTTTTGGATAAGACGCAGATCACAGGGGAGCGCGTTCCATAGTCGTATGGCTGAGATGGAGAATGACACGGAGAAAGATTTTGTGTTATGTAAAGGTACAGCCAAGAAGCTAGACGTATCCGATCTGGTATTGCGGTTGTGGAATGATGATAGGTTTTTAATGTGAGAAGATAAGTAATGGGGGCACCAGTGGCTAAGAAATCGATGAAGTAAGCACATCGTGTGGAGATCTCGTGCCTTATGTGGGCGTATCCAACCTAGCTGGGAGTATGAAGGACTGATATGATCATACAACCGTATGTTGCATACGTATCTAACACAAGCATTCATCACTAGCTCGAGGCATCTCGAATTTTCATTATTTGTACCATGTTGAACTACATCACAGTAGTAAAGATTAGGCAAGACTAGTGTTTGGACTAATTTTTGTTTAACATGGGTTGGAAATATTTTTCTAAATTTTTGAATTGCATGTAGGGAGGAGAGCGATTTCCGGCAAGCTGTGACTGTTTGTTCTTCCCAGTTTAGGTGTTCATCCAAGATTATTCCAAGGTCTTTTACTGTTTTTTGGTATGGTAGTTGGGTACCACTGAGGAGTATTTGAGGGACTGTTTCGCGAAAGTACCGACTGATTAACTTTGGATGAGATATAAGTATGACCTGGGATTTCTTGGGGTTTAGTTTCAGACCTAGGTCCTGTGCCCATCGAGAAACAGAGATAAGATCTGCGTTCATACTCGCTACTGCGTCAGCAATGTTCTTGGGGCTTGCACTTATGTACAGTTGGATGTCGTCGGCATATAGATGGTAGTTGTAGGAGTGAATCACTGAAGAAATATCATTAATGTACAGTGAGAAGAGTAATGGACCAAGGACGGAGCCTTGGGGAACTCCAGAGCGCACGTTTTTCCATGATGACTTTTCCGACCCACAAATGACTTGTTGACTTCTGTTTTTGAGGTAGCTGTCGAACCAGTGTATTGCGCTGTTTGAGAAATTCAGCTGCTTCATTTTAATTAGTAATATATCAAAGTCAACTGTATCAAAAGCCTTGCTAAAGTCAAGCAGTGTTAGGATGGTAGCTTCACGTCTGTCCATAGCATGTTTAATGTCATCAGTTACTTTGATTAATGCAGTTGCTGTACTATGGTGCTTTCGAAAACCTGACTGATATTTGTCGTGGATGTTATGAGTTTTGAGGTAATCCGTCAGCTGTTCATGGACGATGTGTTCTAGGGCTTTAGATATTGCAGGAAGTATGCTGATCGGCCTGTAGTCACCTTGCGACTTAGGGTTGTCAGTCTTGGGTATAGGTTGAATTAAGCTTTGCTTCCACTCAGTAGGATATGTACTACTGACAAGAGACAGGTTGAAGATGTCTGTGATAACTGGAGTAATAGTGTTTACGACGTTCTTAATCATGCCAATGCTCACTCCATCATTTCCTACTGCCTCGGAAGAGTGCTGTTGTTGTTGCTATGGTCTTCAGTCCAGAGACTGGTTTGATGCAGCTCTCCATACTACTCTACCGTGTGCAAGCCTCTTCATCTCCCAGTAGCAACTCCAACCTACATCCTTCTGAATCTGCTTAGAGTGTCCATCTCTTGATCTCCCCTCCAATACTAAATTTGTGATCCCTTGATGCCCTAGAACATGTCCTACCAACCGATCCCTTCTTCTAGTCAAGTTGTGCCACAAACTCCTCTTCTCCCCAATTCTATTCAATACCGCCTCGTTAGTTATGTGATCTACCGATCTAATCTTCAGCATTCTTCTGTAGCACCACATTTCGAAAGCTTCTATTCTCTTCTTGGCTAAACTATTTATGGTCCATCATTCACTTCCATACCTGGCTGCACTCCACACAAATACTTTCAGAAACGAGTTCCTGAAATTTAAATTTATACTCGGTGTTAACAAATTTCTCTTCTTCAGAAACGCTTTCCTTGCCATTGCCAGTCCACATTTTATGTCATCTCTACTTCGACCAACATCAGTTATTTTGCTCCCCAAATAGCAAAACTCATTTACTACTTAAAGTGTCTAATTTCCACCTCTAATTCCCTCAGCATCACCCGATTTAATTCGGCTACATTCCATTATCCTCGTTTTGCTTTTGTTGATGTTCATCTTATATCCTCCTTTCAAGACACTGTCCATTCCGTTCAACTGTTCTTCCTGATCCTTTGCTGTCTCTGACAGAATTACAATGTCGTCGGCAAACCTCCAAGTTTTTATATCTTCTCCATGGATTTTAATACCTACTCCGAATTTTTCTTTTGTTTCCTTTACTGCTTTGTCAATATACAGATTGAATAACATCGGGGATAGACTACAACCCTGTCTCATTCCATTCCCAAACACTGCTTCCCTTTCATATCCCTCGATTCTTATAACGGCTATTTGGTTACTGTACAAATTGTAAATAGCCTTTCACGCCCTGTGGTTTACCCCTGCCACCTTCAGATATAGTGATATCATTGAATTTCGTGTTTCATTTATGTTACAAGCTATTGTTCCAATTAAACGGCGTCTTGGCAAGGCTAAAGGTTCCGTGTTACAAATTATATCAATGGTCCAGTACGAATCAGAGCTTTGGAATTATTCAAACTAGGAAATCCGATATTTTCAATAAAATCACGGTCAATTTGCAATTAACGGACCTTTCGCAAAAAGCCATAGTCAAGCGCGCAAAGTTTGTATAAACTGATCACATTCTATTATCATTCATTATTATAATTTGCTTGTTCTTCAATATACTCAAACCAGACGGGAAAAGTCACGTCGGTACAAAGACAGCCTCTAAGCGTTGTAAGTAACGCGAACAGTGGCAGTTGTCCTGGAGGATGTTCAACATCGTCATCTGACTTTCACCATACTAGCAGGGCACCCACCCGGTGCTGATACCCGAGGCATATTCTTCAGTGTTCAACACCTGTTCTTCTAAGACCTGTGTACGTACGAGGGCATAAACGTCTTTCATTGCCTCCCAATCTAGAAATCGAACCTATTTCAAACAAACGTTGAAACGTTGTTGCTAACATGTAACTTCCTGGCAGATTAAAACTGTGTGCTGGACCGAGACTCGAACTCGCCTTTCGCGGGCAAGTGCTCTACCAGCTGGTTCGCAGGAGAGCTTCTGTAAAGTTTGGAAGGTAAGAGACGAGATACTGCTAGAAGTAAAGCTTTGAGGACGGACCGTGAGTCGTGCTTGGGTAGCTCAATTGGTAGAGCACTTGCACGCGAAAGGCATAGGTCCCGAGTTCGAGTCTCGATCCGGCACACAGTTTTAATCTTCCAGGACGTTTCATATCAGCGCACACTCCACTGCAGAGTGAAAATCTCATGCTGTTGTTGCTAACAGTTTATGCCGCGGTTGGAGCAGGCAGTAACACTTTTCCCTGTACATTCGTGCTGCCGCCCGTCCATTGCTATTTGTTCGTCCGTATTGAAACACCATGCCGGTCTGTCCCTGATTGGTATGCCAGGCTGTCATCTCTCAGTTTGCACTACACGACACATGTCCACGCCAGAGTGAGTCGGCCACAGATGTTGTGCCTTCACTAATACAAACGGAACTTTCCCACTATCCTGGCGCATTTTCATGTGCACTTCCAATAACTGAAACATAGATTGTCAAAAATATTTTATTTCCGCGTTCAAGTGGGTGTACCACCTTGGAACGCTTTTCTGACCATATATACATTTGATCTTTTTTGCTCCTTATCATCGCAGGAATCGTTTCCTACTGTTTGTCCCCATTTAGCAAAATCACCCAGTGTAATGTTGTGCTCCAAGCGTACATTTCCATGAAATTCATTTCCATTTTGACATATAATACCAGCAGAGCTCCCTTTCACGAAATTCTTCGCCAGTGCCCACCTTCTTCTTGTATCTCCCTCGCTTCAGCCATTTTGCTTAATCTGGCTTCCTAGACAGAAAAGTCTTTTCGATTCTTCCACTACTGTGTTTTTTTCCGTTTTTGAAGTTAGGCAAGTTGTTTAAACTGTTCTTCGTCATCGTATTTGTTTTGTCTGTCCTTAAACGACATTCTGCGTTAAACACGCTGTCCATTCCTTTCAACACAAGGGCTTCCTTTTATGCCAGAAGAACTATACCATGCGTGAATCTTAGCATTGTAAAGATCCAAGTTGATATTGTTTACGCTCTTAGAAAATATCTCGTTTGCGTTACTTTACATTCGTGTTTTATTGCTGGTACTTGGACTTTGTAAATGTAAATTTTTTGTCTGCCTTTGTACTTAAACCTCAAACTTCTATGATTTGTAAACATGTTTTCAGCATTACACTGCCCAAAACTTTCACTATAACCAGTGCTAGGAATACTTACTAATTTTCCATCAGTTACCACCGAAATGTCGCAATTATTTTTCTAGTTACTTTTCTCTTCATGGATCCAAGATGATATTCGACAACATCTTAAATTTTTCTTTTCAGTGGCATATCTATTACTCTGGTCATCAATATGTTATCTTGGCACGTCATAATAATCCTCCATATTTTTAACGAAACTAGCCCATCACCCTACCTTCAACCCCCATTTTGGTCCGTCAGTTAGACAGTGTTCCATTGATCATTAGACTAGATTAGATTCAGTTTTCGTTCCATAGACCCAAAAAATGAGATGATTCCCGTGGGTGTCCAACACGTGAGAAAGTATAAAAAAATGAAACATTTGAATATATTACTTACTATCCCATTCATTTGTCAGGAGATAGTATAAATAGGTTAATACAATTCAGTAAACTGGAACTGCTAATATTCACATAATTAACTTGCTCTCAGAATGAAACACTATTATGGACTATTAATAAGTATATCATACACGAAATACCTAATCTTGACTGTTGTGACCAAGTGTTGTCAAAACTGAAATCTAACAGTTATTTTTACTTAAGCTGGCATAACAGTCTCTCTTAAGATATTCATCTATGGAGTAGATGGAGTTGCCTATCAAAAAGTTTTTCAAACTCTGTTTAAACCATGCTTTATCTGGTTGCCAGCAATTTATTGAAAATGTCTGTTCCTGAATATAGGACCCATTTTTGGACAATGTAAGTTGTTTTAGGTCTTTATGCAGATTGTTCTTATTCCTAGTATTGATGCTACGAAAATAGCTATTTGTTGGAAACAGAGATGTATTACTTGCAACAAATTTAATTAAGGAATAAATATAATGAGAAGCAGTGGTTAGAATACAACGTTCCTTGAAAAGGTTTTTACAAGATGTTCTTCAATTTATACCACAAACGTTTTTTAGCACACGCTTTCGCACCCTAAAAAATTTTGGTCGGTTTGATTAGTTGTCCCAGAATATGATCCCATATGACATAATAGAATGAAAGTAAGCAAAGTATGCAAGACTTTTTTATATTTATATTTCCTACATCTGACATCATTCTCACAGCAAATACAGACTTGCTTAGGCGCTTAAGCAATTCTGTGGTATGCCCTTCCAAACTGAATTTATTATCGAGTTGTAATCCCAGAAATTAAACACTGCCAACATCTTCGATCTGCATGTCTTCGTATGTTATACTCATGCTGGAAGGAAATCCCTTACAGGTTTTGAACTGCATATAGTGGGTTGTCTCAAAGTCTAATGACAATGAATTAGCTTTAAACCACTTTTTAATGTCAGTGAAAATTTGATTATTAGCTAGTTCTAAATCTTGACTTGCTACTTACTGCAATGTTCGTATCATCTGCAAACAAAACAGACTTAGCATCTGGCAATGTAACTGATGAGAGGTCATTAATGTACACAAGAAAAAGCAATGGAGCCAAGATAGAACCTTGAGGAACACTACATGTAATAGAATGAAATTTTCACTCTACAGCGGAGTGTGCACTGTTATGAAACTTCCTGGCCGATTAAAACTGTAGGTAGGAGACGAGGTACTGGCGGAATTAAAGCTGTGAGGACGGGACGGGAGTCGTGCTTGGGTAGCTCAGTCGGTAGAGCACTTGCCCGCGAAAGGCAAAGTCCCAAGTTCGAGTCTCGGTCCGGCACACAGTTTTAATCTGCCAGGAAGTTTCACCACACGTAATAATTTCCCAGTCTGATGAAGACTCACTGCTTGCTGCACAGGTATTTTGCGACACCCTCTGTTTCCTGTTAGATAGATAAAACTCAAACCATTTCGCAGCATTGCCGGTGACGCCATAATATTCTGATTTACTTAACAGAATGCTGTGGTTCACACAGTTAAAGGCTTTTGACAGGTCACAGAAAATGCCAGTAGCCTCTAATTTATTATCTAATCAATTAATTACATTCTCACTTCTCTATGTCAGAACCCTTAGGAAATACAAATTGTGACTTGTACAATATATTATTTGCAGTCAGATGCTTAAGGAGACACTTCAACACAACCTTTTCAAATATTTTTAAGAAAACCGGCAAAAGTGAAATTGGTCGACAGTTTGATGGTATCTCTTTATCCCCATTCTTGTAAAGAGGCTTAACTTCAGCATATTTTGGCCAGTCTGGAAATGATCCGCTGATAGGAGATTTATTACACAAATAACTTAGGATTGAACTCAACTCGCCAGAGCACTCTTTGATTAACTTCGTTGATATGTTATCATACCCACCGGAATACTTAGATCTTAAGGATTTTATGATGGATGCTATTTCTTTGGGAGACGTGAGTGTCATTCCATTTTACTGAAGTGATTTTTACAATTAACAAATTTTTTTTCTGTCATCAGTCCTCTAGTTTGAAGCTGCCCGCCACGAATTTCTCTCCTGCACAACCTTTGCATTTCAGACTAACAAATGCAACTAATGTCCTCAGTTATTTGCTATGTCTTCCCCTGCTGCTTTTATCCTCTACAGTCCCCTCTAGTAGCACGGAAATCATTCCCTGACGTTTAAACAGATATCCTAGAATCCTATCCCTTGTTCTTGTCAGTGTTTTCCATGTATTCCTTTCCTTGCCGAATCTGCAGAGAACCTTCTCGTACTTTACATTCTAAGTCTACTTAATTTCTACCCTTCTTCTACAGCGTCACGTATGAGATGCTTCGATTCTCTTCTTCACCATATAATCCTGTGCCCCAAACGTAGATTCTCAGAAATTTCTTCAACGAATTAAGAGCTATATTTGATGCTAGTAGAGTTCTCTTGGTCAATAATGTCGTTTCTGTGTGATAGTCTGCTTTTTATGTCCTCTTTCTCCGCCTAGCATGGGTTACTTTGCTGCCTAGGTAGCAAAAATCTTTAACTTCGTTTCGTTCGTGATCTGTATTACTGATGTTAACTTTCTCGCTGTTTTCATTGCTGCAACTTCTCATTACTAACATCTTTCCCCGATTTACTCTCAATCCATATTCTGTACCCATTCGACTGTTCTTCACTTTCACTGAGGATAGCATTGTCATCAGCGAATCTTATCAGTGATACCCTAATGACCGTCAGTTTTAATCCACTCTTGAACCTTCGTTTTACTTGCGACATTGCTTCTTTGATATATATTGAACAGCAGGAATGAAAGACTACGTCTCTGTCTTACACCTTTTTAATCCAAGCACCTCTTTCTTGGTTTTCCACGTTGGTTCCTGTATATATTGTATGTTAACGGTCTTTCTCTATAACTTAGACCAATTTTTTTCAGAATTGCGAACATCTTCCACTAAGTCGATTTAATTTTAATGCTGTGAAATTAGCTACTTTAATTCGTATTATATATTCATGTGTAAATCTGGCTGCTTGCAGACCATTCACTAGCCTAGGTTGTTCGTACACACACAGAATGTGTGTGTGTGCGTAGTGTGTGTATGCGCGCCTGTGTGTGTGTGTGTGTGTTATTAATTCTTACCCATCTCTTTGCAATAGAAAAAGTTGTGAAGGAGAAACTTTTTTACCTGTTTTCAAATTTAGCTTCGGTAGATCCGTCCCTTGATACCATCCGGTAAGTGGTAAAAAAGTTTTACTTGTTGCTTTGTATTCTGCACTCTCCTCTGTGTTAAAGACAACCAGATTGTGGAGTAATGAAGGTCATTTCCTCTTTTTGTTTCGAAATTATATACATCGTTGATCCTTTTGAGATTTAGTGAATTACATACAGTAAATTTTATGATGGAATAAATACACTGCGAAGCAGCACTAAAGATGTTTAACTCTTTACACAAATGTGTAAAAGACGACCGTGGGCAGCATCAGATATTATTCAAACAGCTCGTTTTTGAGAAACGACGACTTTATTTCTTAAAGATGAGTAATCTCACATTATACTATTGACATTACTGAATGAAAATATGCTAATTCTTTCACAAGAACCGCGGCGAAAGTCTTGAATAACGGTTTCCAAGATGCCGTAAGGCGGAGTGAGGATGATGTGTTTTGGTTTATGTTATGAGAATTATCTGTATAACATGCCTGACTGTATCCTTGAGCCGGCCGGAGTGGCCCAGCGGTTCTATTGAGTACAGTCTGGAATCGCGCGGCCGCTACGGTCGCAGGTTTGAATCCTGCCTCGGGCACGGATGTGTGTTATGTCTTTAGGTTAGTTAGGGTTAAGTAGTTCTAAGTTCTAGGGGACTGATGACCTCAGAAGTTAAGTCCCATAATGCTCAGAGCCATTTGAACCATTTTTGTACCCTCGAACGACGACAAAATAAAATGCATGAGAACCTGTTCAGGAATCATGCTGGATGTCGTTTAGGCGAATGTAACCAACTTTTTGCCTGGCCTGTTAAATGAAGGGGTGTTGAAGGGAGGGTCGTAACATGTTGGAGATTTAATTTCCCATATACAGCGAGGTCATTAGAGACAGGATAAATACTCGGATCAGCAAACGATGGGGGTGCCGATCGTCCGAGATTTGTTCAAGCTAACGTCTCTCGTTCACTGTCGTGCCATAGTAATGTAACTGACGATAAGGCGCAGATCTGCTGGAATGTCGTATTGGTTAACAACGTATCGGCTTAATGAAAACTGAACGAAAAATTTCTCGTTATAATGAACACACATCAGGAGTGTTGAGCAGAGTAACAGGAAGATAGAGGAACTGTGGTTTCTCGACGTAGAAGCAACATCACCTGATTGTCTCTCGGTAAAACACGAAAGCTTCATGGTTCATGGCTCAGCGTTCGTACGCGTTTAACAGTTTACTTCTGGATGCCCACGACGTAGCTAGGTGCGGCAACAAGCACTCCAATTAGCATTTAACCTCTAACACCACTGCGCTGTACGGATGCGTCCCGAACGACACTGCTCGTTAACGCAGAGAACGTAAAGGAGGAGGGAACGATCACGCGTGGTTTGCAGAGACGTTACAGAGACAAATTTGCAACACATTTGCCGAAACTATAGCTCTGGGCTGGAGTACTGGAGAATGGCTCTTAATGCAGTGTTGCCAGACAGTGAGTCACATGCACTTGATAGTCACTTGCACATTTGTTACTCGTTGTAATAGTTTCTGTATTGTTAAAAATCAATATTATTACGTTTCTGCGGTGAAATATTGATTTAGGCTATCTCAGCCATACCGTCATGTGAGCAATGTAAGTGTAGATTGTTTGAATTTAAAAACATTTTAGACGTTTGTCATTCAATTCTTAGTTGCATTCTACAGTGTGTAAAATTACTGTAGGAAACGTTTATATGAAGTGGAAATGTACGTGAATCAGTGGAAAAACGAATAGCAGGGTACAAAATAAAACTATTGAAATTTCTGACAAATCAGCACGATAACGAAAATGCATTTTTGGACTACATGATATATTATAAACGCATTGACGTTAGCTATAAGTTAACTGAAATCTAGATCCACAATAAAACCAGGGTACTAATTGACTGATTTCTGTAAATACATAACTTGTTTTCCAGATCATTGTACGCTCGCTGAGCAGAACAATTCCCTATGGAATCCAACTTGATATATATGAGTTTTGGTTGGGAATTTATACAAAATACTAACGGAACTATTTGTTTACAATACTATATTTGATTAAATTATAACTACACAATAAATTGAAAGACAAGTGTAAGATCTCTCATGTTTCCCATCTATTTCACTTGTCACCCCCCTCGTCGTATTTTTCTTATTCGTCTTCTTCTTCTCTGCTCTCATCGCCTATCGTTGTTGAGTCATCATCGCAGTTGATGACTTCTTCCTCAAATCTTTTTCTATAGATTCTCTGCATACTGAATACATTTCTGCCGTTCTAATGTGACATTTCCCAAGTGAAGTACCCTACATGTCATCTCTTGCGTGTGTATATAGAAGGCAATATTTTTCGTGGTTAGTCATGCGGCTGTGTCACCCTTCTCTGTTTTCGTTGTTGGTGCTCGGTAGATGACTACTGAATGATAACTTCCGTTATTCATGACTTCCTCCAATAAATTCTAGAAGCTGGTCAAACCAATTTTTAGACTTCATTGTGTTCTTTTCTGGCTGATAATCTTCTGGTTTGTTTGTTTTGCTACATCTGCAGACTAACTTACTTTCTTTAAGAAAACCTGTCTTCGCTGACCCCACGTTCACAACAACCAGACTAGTCCCTTTCCCAACACGTTACTTTAGGCCCCCATATTGGCTCGAAGTACTTTAGTAAATGGTTCTGAGTGACCCAAGTTTCCTCCATGTACGATACAGATTGCATATCACCTGAAGAACGCAACGAATTCATTGTCGACAAAAATTTAATTCTGCAGGCCTCCGTGTCATTGCGTTTAGGTAAAAATTGTCTACCAGCATTCTGGTGCTCGCATATAAACCCTGCATCGTTTAATATCCGTCTCACGGATCCAGTATATCCAGTAAAATTTGTTTTAGCATTAACTTTTTTCTATGATTTTCTGATGTTGGTTACTAGTGATGGTCGTAAAATTCATAGCTTGTCCGCCTCACAACGTCTTTATCACGAAATACATCTCGGGTGAAAAGCCTGGTATGAGTGTGCATAGGACACAATATTTCGGCAATCGACCACATTGCCGAAATATTGTGTCCTATGCACACTCATACCAGGCTGTTCACCCGAGATTTATTTCGTCATAAAATACGCCTCGAGAAATTGAAGAATCACAACGTCTTTATCGATAAGTCGTTTAGTTTGGTTGAAGAGCTGGGTTGCATAATATTTTTCTTGGGTGAATCGAACGTGGCGAATTTTCGCTCATGCCACACCGACTGGATAGTTGTTAAACCAATGCCACAAGCTACAGCACAAATAACCTGGACGAGAGCAAGATTTTTTCTTACATTGTTGATTTTTTCTATAACATACTATTGCATTTATTGATATCGTCTCTATTTATTTCGCAGATCTTTAACGAGCGTGGATATAATTTCTAAGAAGTCACCTTCATTCTCCACAAGAGGTTTTAAATATTTACAGACATTGTGGATTATGGGTTCGATTTGCCGCCGAAACTCAGTTGCCTTAGTTCTTCCTGCTGTCAAAGTGCGTCTTGTTGGAGTTATTTCTGAATTCGGTCCACAAAGCACAGCGATCTTCTCTCTTTCTTTCTGCTCTCCAAACTTCAATTACATAAACACTTCCGCTCAATGAATAAATTGCTCAAATAATGCAATAAAATAAATTTTTTGCTTCGAGTCAAATTGCCGAAATTAATAAATCAGTGAGAAATGTAAATCAAGAACTGCGTGAAAATCTTTAACACACCGTCTTCGCTACTGACGTTCTCCAGGCGCTGGGACTGGGCGACTACGGACGCTCAGCGTTGCCATTTTCGAGCGCCAGAATGTGAGCGCCACGCAAAGTCTTGGCACAAGTGTGGCATCAGCGCCCTTGCGGGCACCCGCCAGTACGCCTGACCAGAGCTATGCCCGTATTCTATAGCGAAGATATTCTTTCTGAGTAAACAGCTGTGTAGTAAAAAGAAGAAAATGACTGTAACATTAATGTTCGCGCCCGACTAGGCTCTCATACCTCAACAAAATTTTCGTTATCAGTTTAACTTATAATAAACATTAAAAAATTTTACGCTAATACATCACTAATGTGCAGAGTCTCTGCTTTGAGATGTTATTTTCCTCACCTTATAGAAATCCGATCAAGAGTTGACATTTTATTTATCGTGTAAAGCTGAGAGTCGTCTTTCTGTCGAAAACATGAGAAAATTTGTGTACCGTAATCACTTGCAACGATTTGGAGCATCAGTCATGTTGCAGGTTTTATGCGTTCCAACACGATTATCTCTCCTGAACGAAAAACTTCATTTCAGAGTAGGACCAACATTCAGTGTCCTCAGTTATTTTTTATTTGTATTCCAAACTCATTCTTTCACTACTATAAGTACTACACTGATTATTGACTGATTCTTAACACACACGCGATGATCCTGTCCTTTTTTTACGGGAATGTTTTCCATATATTCCTTTCTTCGCCAGTTCTGCGGACAACATAATTTATTATTTGTCCACTCAGTTTCTGGTATAGTTGACTAACGCTATTTCTTAGACACCTCATTCTCTTCTATTCCACATTTCTCTTCCATACAATGCTTCGGTGCAAACGCGCATACTGTAAAATTTCGCCGGCCGTGGTGGTCAAGCGGTTCTAGGCGCTTCAGTCCGGAACCGCGCAACTGCTACGGTCGCAGGTTCGAATCATGCCTCGGGCATGGTTGTGTGTGATGTCCTTAGGGTAGTTAGGTTTAAGTAGTTCTAAGTTCTAGGGGACTGATGACCTCAGATGTTAAGTCCCATAGTGCTCAGAGCTATTTTATAAAATTTCTTTAACAAATTGAGACTTATAATTGATACTTCTGATGAGCAGAGCCCTGTTTGCCTGTATTAGCCTTTTTCTGATGCCCTTCTTGCTTCGAGAAACAAACGTTACTTTGCTTCCGAAGCCGCAGAAAGCCCTCTTCTGCATGCTCCCTAACTTTGATGGGAAGTTTGTCGTTAATTTCATCTCTCCTATTCCTGCTCATTCTTCTCAGTGAGATCTGTATTTTTCTTCATTTTTACAAAGAATAACAATTGAATTTTAATTGCACTCCTGAACCTCTCATTTATTTCCTACGTTGCTTATTCAATAAACAATATTGAATATCTGGGGAGAAATGCTGCAATACTGCGCTGCGGCGTTGTTGATTACATCATTTCAATTTTGTCTTCTATTTTTATTATTCTCTCTTGATCCTATACGTAGTGCAGTTGTATATCATCCACAATTTTTCTGAACATTTCAAAGATCGTCCTACATTGTCGGCCTTGTCGAACGTTTTTCTGGACATTCAAATCCTGTCAAAATGCTTTTGTTTTGTAAAATTTCGCTTCCATTATCAGCCATAACGTTAAAACCATCGGTATTATTTCTTTACCTTTCATACAGGGCAACTGATCATCACTGTTAAAAATTATAAATTAACACTGTGCAGCAATGAGCCAAGGTGAAAGAAGTTTTATTCATATTTTGTAAACTATGTATCACAATAATCACGAGGGCAAACACACACAGAAAAATTGCCTTAAACAATAGTTCCATTGTCTTGTCAACTTATCCCAGTTACAATGCAGACCGACAGTCGAACATGGAAACAATTACAGAGGTTTTGGATCTTGTCCTGGGAGGCGGTGTGGCACGCTAGTTGCACGTAGCTGCACTGGTAAGACGCCATCTGATAGCGATGTTTGCGATGTTTGATATTAGTAGACTACTTATAGCCAGGAATGCCCTCTTTGCCTCTGCTAGTCTTTTTTTTCTGCCCTCATTCCTTAATTCATCACGTATTATGTTGCCTCTGACGTATTCTACTCGTACTTAATGATCACCAATTCTGATGTTAGGTTTCTCGCTATTCTCATTTCTGCTACCTTTCATTACTTCTGCCTTTTTCTGATTTACTCTCAATCCACTCAACAGTTCGGTAACTCTTCTTCACTTTCACTAAGAACAGCAATGTCGTCATCAGCTGATATCACTGATTACGTTTCACCATGAGCTTTGGTTTCACTCTTGAACCTTTCCTTTATTTCCGTCATTGTTTCTTTGAAGTACTGATTGAACAGTGTGGGAGAAAGAGCACATCCCTCTCTTAAATCCTTTTTGATCTGAACACTTTGTTCTTGGTCTTCCAATCTGATTGTTCCCTCTTGTCTTTTGTACATCCATTTTTCAGTACATCGTACTCCTATTTTTCTCTGAATTTCGAACACCATAAAGATTATAAATTGTCAAAAGCTTTTTCTAGGGTTGCAGATCCTGTCAGCATGTCTTGACTTTTCTTCAGTCTTAATTCCATTATCCAACGCAATGTCAGTAGCGTCTCTCTCGTACGTTTACTCTCCTAACTGATCGTTACATTATGGCAAAGAATGATGAGGGGTGGAAATTAGAAAAAAATTATCAAAACTCATTCGATTGCGACAGGAAAACTCAAGTCATGCCAGAGACACAAGCAGAAGTAGGGAGCGAACTGGTACGCTGCAGGTAGGCCAGGTCATCGACACATTATGACACTGTCTGCCAAGGGAGATAAGCATTCAGCAGATAGAAAACCGAAGGAAGCAAGACTAATATAATCATAACTTGTAAGACATGTTGCAAGAACTCTGTTTCTTTCACAAGAGCACATGGCATGGAACTGACACCTCCTTGTACCTATTTTTCTTTTTCCAACATCTGTGATTACCTTTTTTTTTTTTTTAGAGATATCGACAACTATTCAACTTAAATGTCCCTCCGGTATTCCCTATCACAATATTCACATCCTTAGAAAACTTCAAACGCATTTCATCATTCCTCAACACTTCAGAATTCCACTTCGTTCCACAGTGATTCTTCTGGCGATTCACTTAAACTTCAATGTAACTTTTATCATTACCAAATTTTTGTCTGAGTCTATGGTTGATCCATGGCACACTTTACAACCCAGTATCTGATTTTGAAATTTCTGTCTGACCATGATGTAATCAAACTGGAATCTTCCCATGTCTCCAGGTCTTTTCCAAGTATACTTTCTACTGTTGTGATTTTTGAACAGAGCTTTTTCATAACCGTTGGAAATTTATTGCAGCACTCAGTTAGTTTTTCTCCTGTCTCATTCCTACTACCAAGCCCATGTTCTCGCATAATCCTTTCGTCTATTACAGGTTGATTCTAACAGTGAAGGTAACAGCAACCAGTCAGTTTTTGTAATGTTATTTATTCATTTAAATATCACTGTTACCGGTTTTCTAACCGACAGGTTCATCATCAGACGTTTGTTAACGTTAATTAACCTGTATTTTGTACGCAGCCCAGGGCTCAGAATGTCAGTTTTCGATAAAATTGACTCTTCTGTTCCTGTTCCTACAGCAAGGTTCCATTCCTCCTAGCCAGCCGGAGTGACCGTGCGGTTCTAGGCGCTACAGTCTGGAACCGCGTGACCGCTACGGTCGCAGGTTCGAATCCTGCCTCGGGCATGGATGAGTGTGATGTCCATAGGTTAGTTAGGTTTAAGTAGTTCTAAGTTCTAGGGGACTGATGACCACAGCAGTTAAGTCCCATAGTTCTCAGAGCCATTTGAACCATCCGTTCCTCCATTACTTAGGTTTTCGGTTCCCCTTACATACTGAATTAGCCGTTCAGTATTCTTAGATGCTTTCTCTATGCCTTCATCCGTTTAGGATTTTTGTATGTATACCTAAACCATCGTTGTTGGATTTGGTTTACTGTCGAATCTGATGAGAGCAACCCTGTCGTTGAACTATTCACGCATTCTCCGTCCTATTCTCCTATACGTAAAGAATCTCCCGTAATACCGTTTTCTATCGCTGTCAGTGTTATTCTATACTCGACTGAACAAAAATTCTTACTTTCTTTTCACTTCGCTTCATTGGTCCCCACGATACCTAGATTCAACCTTAGAACTCTTCTTTTCACGCTATCTAGCCTTCCTGCTACGTTCAAACTTCATACATTCCATGCTTCGAGAGCCAGAATGTTATTCTGTCGTTGGTTATTGTATCTTTTTCTCATGGTCAGCTTCCCCTTCGCAGTCACCTCCTGGAGACCCGAATGGGGGACTAATTCGATATCTTTTGGCATTAGAGAAATCATCGTGACACTTTCTCAATTACAAGCCACATGCCGTTCAGATTCATATTATGTGTCTTTAATGCAATGGTTTCCATTGCCTCCTGCGTCCTCATGCCATTTATCATTGCTGATTCTACGGCCCAAGGGCAAGAGAGTGCCCTGAACCTCTGACCGCCCCTCTGCCCTGTTTGGCAAGCCATTGGCAGAATGGTAGTGATTTCTTACTCCAGAAGTCTTCGGCCGTCTAGTAATTCACAAGATTCATCTCTCCATTTCTAGCTGTGAAATGGTCCTTTTTGGAAAAAAAGGGGGGGGGGGGACGTCTTACTGACGCCAGCCCAACTGGTAACAAACACTGACTACAAAGTCCCCGCTTCAGAGAGATCATAGTATTAGTTCAAAAACCTCTACTTAGGTTCTTGAAACCACTCCAGTCCATTTTTAATAATCCGTTTATTTCTTCTGCAGTCCATTTCAAAATAAAAAAATACTTCCTCAACCTGCTGTACGACTTCATGCTAACTTCTACTTTACTTCAGTCTTACTGCAACTGATTTTAGTTCCGTTTTCGAAATTTATCTATTAAGTTCCTTCATTGGTTGTTTACATTTTTACTTGAATGTGGTCTGTAGCCCCCTGTACGTTGATGACAGGAGGAGGACAACTGCCTGCAGCTAGCGTTTCAGTTAAAACTCCCTAATGTTAGTGTCTCTTTATAAGAGACATTCATCAAAATTTATGGTGCAGTTGCTCCACTATCGGTAACGGCTGCTCGCCTGAAGCTACAGTTCAGGAGCGGCTTGGTACGCCGTGTCGTACGGTGTATGAAAGTTCCTTTAAGCACCTTCGCCAACACTGACCGACTCTTTCATCTCACGTCCAACGTGTTGTAGATTCCTGCTTATGAGCATCCAGCATCCTTGCGTACACACACCAGCCTGGCAGCACATACTAGATTACCTTTTACTAACTGCACTTGTCAATGCCATACTGGCATGTGTCTTGTTTGCTAAACTTTCTTGTTTTTTAGGTGACCAACCCACGCCTATTCTCAGGCAGCTATCACATTCATTCTTCATTACAATGAAGGTAAAACTAAAACACGTGAAACATCGCTGCTTTTATGTATCACTGTCATAGCCCGTAATAGTGAGATTGGACGCAATGTACGAGGGCAGTTCAATAAGTAATGCAACACTTTTTTTTCTGAAACAGGGGTTGTTTTATTCAGCATTGATATACACCAGGCTATTCCCCAATCTTTTAGCTACACAACACTATTTTTCAACGTAATCTCCATTCAATGCTACGACCTTACGCCACCTTGAAATGAGGGCCTGTATGCCTGCACGGTACCATTCCACTGGTCGATGTCGGAGCCAACGTCGTACTGCATCAATAACTTCTTCATCATCCGCGTAGTGCCTCCCACGGATTGCGTCCTTCATTGGGCCAAACATATGGAAATCCGACGGTGCGAGATCGGGGCTGTAGGGTGCATGAGGAAAAACAGTCCACTGAAGTTTTGTGAGCTCCTCTCGGGTGCGAAGACTTGTGTGAGGTCTTGCGTTGTCATGAAGAAGGAGAAGTTCGTTCAGATTTTTGTGCCTACGCACACGCTGAAGTCGTTTCTTCAATTTCTGAAGAGTAGCACAATACACTTCTGTGTTGATCGTTTGACCATGGGGAACGACATCGAACAGAATAACCCCTTCAGCGTCCCAGAAGACTGTAACCATGACTTTACCAGCTGAGGGTATGGCTTTAAACTTTTTCTTGGTAGGGGAGTGGGTGTGGCGCCACTCCATTGATTGCCGTTTTGTTTCAGGTTCGAAGTGATGAACCCATGTTTCATCGCCTGTAACAATCTTTGACAATAAATGTCACCCTCAGCCACATGACGAGCAAGCAATTCCGCACAGATGGTTCTCCTTTGCTCTTTATGGTGTTCGGTTAGACAACTGGTGAACAATTGTGACAGCACTACCAACAGAGATGTCAAGTTGAGCACTGAGTTGTTTGATGGTGATCCCTCGATCATCTCGAACGAGTGTGTTCGCACGCTCCGCCATTGCAGGAGTCACAGCTGTGCACGGCCGGCCCGCACGCGGGAGATCAGACAGTCTTGCTTGACCTTGCGGCGATGATGACACACGCTTTGCCCAACGACTCACCGTGCTTTTGTCCACTGCCAGATCACCGTAGACATTCTGCAAGCGCCTATGAATATCTGAGATGCCCTGGTTTTCCTCCAAAAGAAACTCGATCACTGCCCGTTGTTTGCAACGCACATCCGTTACAGACGCCATTTTAACAGCTCTGTACAGCGCTGCCACCTGTCGGAAGTCAATGAAACTATACGAGTCGAAGCGGGAATGTTTGAAAATATTCGACAAGAAATTTCCGGTTTTTTCAACCAAAATTGGCCGAGAAAAAAAATGTGTTGCATTACTTATTGAACTGCCCTCGTATGTCAGGGTGCTGAACGGGTGTGAATCTGTTTTGCTGAACGGCTAAACAGCGCATTGTATCATTTGCAGGTTGCCTATCACACGGCCTCAGGGGGTAACAAAATATTAATTTTCACTGTTTCATATAATCATGAAGAGAGATTGAAAATTTAAGGTAATGTCTTAGGAGGTACAACCTTACATACTGGCCAACTATTAAAGTTGGAATATGGCATATATGGCCGGAATTTCCCTTCAGGAGGACTCAGCTTTCTGGTGTAAGTCCTTTTATTTGACATCACTTGAGTAACTTTCTCGTCTGATGATGATGAAATGAAGATGAGGACCACACACTCACACCCAGATCCGAGCGGAGAAAATCGCCAACCCGGTCGGGAATTGAATCCGGGGCCCCAAGATCGAGAATCAGCAACGCTAACCATAAGACAAAAGGCTGCTAACATTAGAGTAGTTAATTGTATAAATGACTTGAGACGGCAAAGTTCATGTCGCGCAAATTACTCAGACTATATTCACCTCGTATACGAGAATGGGAGCACTTGGCGACTTACAACCAATCTAAAACATTTTCAGACCTATTCGAAATTTTTTCCCGCTGACACTCTCACAAAATAATGAAACGAATAAATTTTTGTCGTTTGTTACATTTTAGCAGATCATAAATTCAGCATCAGGCATGACGTTTTAATTCATTACTTCTTTACTACTGATTCAATTCTCAAGATATTTTGCAGACAGTATCCCAATATACCACTTATACCACAGAATTTACGCGCAAAACTATATCATTGTATGACACGTAGTTCAGGAGAAACGATATTATAAACGTTGTGATGCGTGAAAACATATTAACTCCTTCGTAAAGTAATCAGACTTTTGAGAGAATCTTATACATGGGAGTTCGATTCCTTAAACAATTAGGAGTGAGGGTTACGGGTACAGAGAGATAAGAAAATAGTTTCGAATCGAAGTTATTTGCACTGCTCAGGGTACTGGTGGTAGCAACATAACTTAACAACGTTCCATGTGAATGAAACGGATAACGGCAACCACGTTTATGCTGTGATCCTTGATCCCCAGAAGGAATTTGATACAATTTCGCAATGTCGTCTAGTGAAGAAAATACTGTCTTGCGGAATATTAGACCAACATCGTGACTGGATTTATCACTTTCTAGCAGACAGAATGGAGCGAAACCGTACACTCAAAAAGTAACATGTGGAGTACCTCAGTGAGTGTTATAGGGTTGCTACTTTTCACTATAGTGCAAATGATCTGATCATTAATGTTGAGCGCATCGTTAAGCTGTTTCTCGATGCTATTGCATTAGGGGAAGTGAAATGGGAACGAGGCAGAAAGAAAAAAAAATGGCCAAGTGGGAGTGGAACTCGCGCACTGAGGCTTCTGTACAAACTAAATTATGTATATATTTCACCCATATTGAGAATCTAGAATCTCAACTATTTTTGCCTGTTGTTTATACCGATACTAGCAAGTCAGTTCCAAGACCACATCAAAATCACTACAGTAGTTCCTCAGACTAGCCAGGACACACAGAAAGAAGCGAGCAGGGTATTTCTATTTATACATGTAGAGAAAGAGAAGATTTAATAAAACATTTTTATT
The DNA here is from genome assembly GCF_021461395.2 of Schistocerca americana. Classification (NCBI taxonomy): domain Eukaryota; kingdom Metazoa; phylum Arthropoda; class Insecta; order Orthoptera; family Acrididae; genus Schistocerca; species Schistocerca americana. The sequence continues at coordinate 255,368,092 of NC_060123.1, forward strand.
TTCTCACTAAAACGTGTCTATACCTTACATATGATGTATGCATGCAGTAAAGTTCGTCCATTATACTTTTGACGGATGATGAACGCAATGATTTTTGAAATGACGAAAGATATTTTTGGTATGATACAGTTACAGTTTCACATGTTTCAGATTTTATCATCATTCCTTACCTTGTCAGTCCACCTAATGCTCAACATTCGTCTGTAGCACCACATCTAAAATTGTTCGAAAGTCTTCTGTTTGCCGGACACTGTGACCGCTCGGTTATACGTGTTTCAGTCCGGAACCGCGCAACTGCTACGGTCGCAGGTTCGAATACTGCCTCGGGCATGGATGAGTGTGATGTCCTTAGGTTAGTTAGGTTTAAGTAGTTCTAAGTTCTAGGGGACTGATGACCTCAGATGTTAACTCCCAAAGTGCTCAGAGCCACTTGAACCAATTTGTCTTCTGTTTCGTTTTTTCCATGTTTCATGTTTTACTAGCGTAAACTGCTGTGCTCTCAATATATATTCTCACAAATTTCTTCCTAAAATTAAGTCCTATGTCTGATACCAGTACAGTTGTCTTGGCCATGAATGCTCTTTCTACCAGTGATAGTCTGCTTTTTACGTCCTCCTAGCTCCGTCCGTCGTGGGTTATTTTGACACATAGGTAGCAGAATACTTCAACTTCACCTACATCATGACTATCAATCCAGATGTTAAATTTCTCGCTGTTCTCATTTCTGCTTCTTTTGATTTCTTTCTTCTTTTTTCAATTTAGTCTCAATGCATATTCCGCACTCATGAGACTTTTCATTCCATGTAACAGATCCTGTAATTCTTCTTCCCTTTCACTGAGGATAGAAATGTCATCAGCGAATCTTATCAGTGATATAATATTACCTTGAATTTCAATTCCACTCTTAAAACATTATTTTATTTTCATCATTGCTTCTTCAATGTATAGACTGAATAGTAGGGGCGAAAGAGTACATCCCTATCTTACACCCTTCTCAATTCGAACACTTCGTTCTTGTTCTTCTACTGTAATTATTTCCTCTTGGCTCTTGTACATGTTGTATATTACTTCCTCTCCCGTATTTTCCTCAGAATTTCGAATATCTTGCACTATTTTACATTGTCGAAGGCTTTTTCCAGGTCGACAGATCCTATGAACATATCTTGAATTTTCTTTCTCTTACTTCTATTACCGACTGAAACGTCAAAACTGTCTTTCTGGTGCCTTTACTAATTAGATGTAAGTTCCGCCTTTTGTGAAAAGCTCTGTTCTTTCTTGTGGCCCAAACGCGTTTCGGCACCTTTGTGCCATCGTCAGTGGATTTTCTCTATCGAAAAACTGTAAAAAGTGTACATATTTTAGGCTGTATTCGATCTAACAAATTAAGGCCTAAAGACACTTTTTGTTTATTATTGTTCTTATCTTGATTTTACATTATACGATTTTGTAGGACCACCTGTATGGTGCCCTGCACTCATAGCTTGACGTCTCCAAACCAAACGATGTAATGTGAATTTTATCAGAGAGTTAACACGGCCCTTTAATTTTAAAAGCGTGATTTTGGTGTGGCAAAATGTTTTGCGTGCATATTTGTTACTACTCACGTTTTATTGTGACAGATAGGAGGCTATTCTGGAATATTTCGAAAATTACCTTTTGCATACCCATGACGCTGATCATTGCTGATTTTTCTGCCTTTAGTGGCAGTTTCCCCACTCCAAGGGCAAGAGAACGACCTGAACCATTGTTCACTTCTTCACCCTCTCTTCCCTCGTCCCCCCCCCCCCCCCTTTGCCAAAGTCGTTGGCACAATGCGGGTGATTTCTTACGCCGGAAATCTCCGGCCGCCAATGCTGATGATTTTCATTCGAAATTTAAGGGTGTAACCTCCCCACAAAAATATTAATGAAATGAACCAAGTGCAACCTCCCCACAAAAATAATTTAATGAATGTTATAAATATGAATAAATGAATGTGACTGTAATTTAATGTAACCTCTGAACAAAATTGGCTCCCATTTATAATGTCCGTGCAGAAATGCATTCACATTAAAAAATAAAATGAATTTAAGTTATTAATAATTGAATGTAACCTCTGAACAAAATTGGCTCCCATTTATAATCTCTGTGCAGAAATGCATTCACATTAGATGTACTCACAAAATCCTTTTCTCATTGAATGTGAGCTCGAAAGAGAAAAATTCCTAAACCACAAAATAGAAAATTCAGTAACCTGGTAAATTTTATGACGACAGGAGCGCTGCGCCACGGCCCTGTACTCTGAATAAAAAAATCAAAAATTCTTACCTCAATAAAAACTGCAAATATATCTGCTCTTACCTAAAAATTCTTTCAGCACAGCTCCGTGCAATGCTGGCCTATGCTTTGTGATTCGTGAAAGGAATAATCATCCATTGGATATATTCTTTAAATTGAAATGAATGCTTTTTTTTAAATTACTTTATATTATAAAATTATTGTTGAGGCATTTTTTAAAAGAAATTGGATGACAGTGAACATGCATTATTAGATATACGCAAGGCTGCTTCTTTACCTTCTACAATAATACTCGTCCTCCAGAGTCCCGACCAGAGCAGACTGCAGACAAGCGCAGACACGCGCCCACTACTGCCGACTCACGCAGACAACTCAAAACTACAGACTCGCGACAAGCAACAACTAACGACATACTGCTCTCAGGTCAGAGCCTCTCCTAAGTCTTGCCTATTGCAGGCAGCGCATACATCTTACAAGGGGCGGCGGGCTTTGAAACCGAGACCGCGAACAATTATATTAAAAATCAAAGACGTCAAGTCCTTTTTTCCAAAGGAACCTTCCTGGATCTCAAACGGAGAGGTGGGGACAAAGTGGGCAAGGCCACAACCCGAGGCATGGTGACCATGTCCGATTCCCATTCTCCGGAAACCAAGCAAACCGTAGGTAACGTGTGGACGGGTGCCTAGATTATCACTGACCAATTTATTTATTTATCCTTTTTTGTTGTCTTGTTTTTTTTTCTGTTACTATTAATACTACCGAGAGTAGCAGTAACCAGCGGTGCTTGTAGGAGTGAGTGGCAATACGCCAAACTCTGAGAGACTATCGACGCACGGTTTGTCGGAGAAGAAATTCCGGTAACCAGAGAATAACCGGTTCTAGGAGTAGAAAAGGCGTAGATAAACTAATCGTAATAACGCCCCAACACTGGAGTGGCTTACGAAAGACACTACAAAGGAAATTGGAAAAAAATTATCTTAATTTTGGATATCGGACACTGCACAATGGCGTTAATTAAGGAAGTGCCAAAAATCAAGGACTTCTTCTAGCCGTCAGCAAATAAGTAATGAAATTCGTGACCACGAATCCAGACTTCGTCTTCGTTCGTGAGAAGTATCCTGAGTCCTGAAAGAGGAGTAGGTGAGGATATATCTAATGAGGAGTAGTACGGGTAATTAGGGCCAGCATCTGTCGCTCTAAGAACCAGACAGCGATTCGCCCACCATGTGGTACTGGTCCGTCTACAGAACATGACAGGTGGCACACGATGGCGTGTCTGCAAGGTGAATCCCGTGAAGGCGTGAACGGCATACTTGCTTCTCGTTGACCGTAAGATACAAATGCAGATTGGATGCAGTGGCAAGATACGGAGCACACGCCGATCGCCAGACACCACTCCGGTCGACGTGGGAATACTTTCTCTCAACCACACACGGTGACCTGTGCTGCTGAAGAAAGCCATAGATCGCCTTCATGTATGGTAGCTGCGTGGGCGAATCGCAGTACGGATATAGATCACTTCGAGGAAAAAATGGCGGAAGAAGGGTGGTGGGACGTCCGAAAGCTGGATAGTGGCCTAGGGAACCTCCAGCAACAGGCTGCTAAGACACGCAAGACAACGGTGCCACAGTACCATTTGCGAGCTGACGAAAACAGGTATCGCTCTGTCAGGGATATGATACAGACCTAAGCCGCCCCTGCATCGCGGGAGGGTGAGGGTCTCGTACCTTGCTTTGAACATCAAGCCATAGCAAACATATGAACCCACTGCCGCTAGCATGCGGCGTGCCATGGATGGAGTATTTGTGTCACGCGGGGGTACGTGTCGCCAAGTATACATTTACATATTGCGTCCGCTCGTAGACGATGGTCTGCTCGTAGTTGTGGCAATAGGCGACGGCAGTTGGTGGCAATCGTACGCCGCAGACCACTTGTGAAAATCAGTACCAAGCATCGGATAGTAGAAGCTCATGCAATGTAGCAGCGCTGTCGGCAGGAACTCCGCGCCTGCAGCCATGTCGCTCTATTGCGGACGTTAAGGCAGCTATTAGAAGCTTTGCTGTAGGGTGGTAACCCATGTCAGTGATTCCTCAGCACCGCTAAGAAGAGTGATGACGAGATTGTCCGCATAAGGAGGGAAGCTGAATACATGATTCGTCCGATCACTGAGATTCATTGGTAGAACACTAAGACAAAAACACATCCACGAAATAAATAGCTTACAAAACAACCTTTCGGCCGATTCTTTAGTGTTGCTCCGTCTAGTGCTCGTACAAGGCGTAAATGATGATGATGATGATGATGTTTGGTTAGTGGGGCGCTCAACTGCGCTGGCATCAGCGCCCGTACACGTTCTCAATCTGTACACAGTCAAAGCTACCCACTTTCATGAATGATGAAGACAGAGAAAATCTCCAACCTGGACTGAAATAGAAGCCGGAACACCGTGATACATAGGAACGCTGGCCACTAAACCACGATCTGCGGACGCAAGGCATTGAGAAGACCCACAGCAGAGCGGGCACGTTTCCTTATGACTTAGTTTAGCAAGAGAGGGTAGCACGAAGACGCTCATTAGACACCACTGACGGACAGCACAAGAAATACTTTGTGGATTACGAAGAGATTTACTGTTCAGATTCCAAAAGTGTACCTTTCTGGGAGAGTAAGGTAGTAAATTAACTTTTCCTTCATACATCTACCGAAGAGACTGTGATGAGAAAACTAGGCCTTTCATTTAACCCCGCCATCACATTGTAAAGTGACTTGTGGAATGCAAGACATAGGTTTTGACGATGTATCAAATGGTAGCAAATTCGTCATACTGAGAGCCTGCCACATAATTCTTCAAGATGGTTGCACCGTCATTCAGATATGAGGATAATGTGATTTGGCGAGGTTTGTTTCCACTATAAAGACAGTTTTGTGAGCGCTGATTTAAGTTACATTATATATGCTACACGAATATATTTACCTTTCTGTCGACAGAGCACTGCATGCTGGCCCAGAAGATCGATATAGACAAACTGATTTACACAGCATTTTACGCAGGGCGTTGAATAAGTAAAGCAACACATTTTTCCCTCGCCAAATTTCGGATGAAAAAATGTGATATTTGTTGTGACATATTATGGAATATTCTCGCATAAGCCACTATATTTTCATGAAGGTCACATAGGTGACATTGCTACAGTAGCCAGTCTGTAAGGTAGCTGCGTTCCAAGTAGAGAGCTGTAAGTGAGTTTCTTCTCGCGGAAAACCAGAACATCGCAGATATTCACAGGTTATACAGTGTAGAGATACATCCTTCCCACTTGTTTTCAAACTTAGTTGAACCTGTTCCCGTGAGCGGCTCCGTCACAGCACGTCTTCAAGATGGCTGCTGCACTTGACGTCTGTCGGAAGCAAAGTGCTGTCATAGAATTCCTGTGCTGTGAAAACGAGACAGTGGGAAACATCCACAAGAGGCCGAAAAACGTGGATGGCTCGGTGGGCAAGCAGATTACGTGACGAAAGCGGGAACGGAAATATTGAGGATTGTCCTCGCAGCGGCAGGCCTCGTACTGCACGCACTCCAGACAGTGTGACTGCTGACAGACACATCACAGTGAACGAATTGTCACGCTACGTTGGGATAGGGGAAGAAAGTGTTCGCAGAATACTGAAAGTGTTGACGTTAAAAAGGTTTGTGCCAGGTGGGTTCCCAGGATGTTGATAGTGGCTCACAAAGAAACAAGAAAAGAAAAACGGTATGCAGCGAACTTTTGGAACAGTACGAGAATGGTGGAGATGAATTTTTTGGGAGAATCCTGACAGGTGATGAAACATGGCTACTTCATTTTTCACCCCAGACGAAGAGGCAATCAATGGAGTGGCATCATGCAAATTCACTCAATAAAAAAAATTCAAAACCACACCTTCTGCTGGAAAAGTTATGGCTATGGTGTTTTTCGATTCCGAAGGACTCTCGCTTGTGGACATCATGCCAAGTGGAACCACCATAAATTCTGATGCATATGTGACGACACTGAAGAAACTCCAAGCTCAACTGAGTCGTGTTCGACCACATCGGCAAACGTAGGGTGTTTTGCTGTTGCACGACAATTCACGACCACATGTCAATCAAAAAACCATGGAAGCGATCACGAAACTCGGATGGACAACACTGAAACACCCGCCTTACAGTCCTGACGTGGCATGATGTGACTATCATCTCTTTGGGAAACTGAAAGACTCTCTTCGTGGAACAAGGTTTGAAGATGATGCCTCCCTTGTGCAAGCTGCCAAACAGTGGCTCCAATATGTTGGTCCATAATTTTACTGTCCAGGTATACAGGCGCTGGCTCGAAGAAGGCGTAAGGCAGTTGAGAGGGATGGAAATTATGTGGAGGAATGAAAATATTGTTCCTAAAGGATGTGTCTACACACTGTAAAACATTCAAACATGTAGAATAAAAGATGGATTAAAAAAAAATAGTGTGCATTTCTTTTGGAGTGACCCGTACAATTTCAGTGTGCACCTGTGGTCATTTCCTCCAGATATCCCTTTAGCAACGGTTTTCAGAAGCGACTACTGTGGTAATTTGTATCCAAACGCATTCTATCTCTTCATTTCCTTCACACCGTACGTGGTGGCGCGTAGTAGGACATTGGTGTAGTGTTTGGAAGGGAGGGGGTTCAAATTACTGACCGGTCATAAAGATTTAGTTTCTCCGTGATTTCTCTATATCGTTTAAAATGAACGCCAAGATGATTCCTTTGAAAGGGCTTGGCCGATTTCTTTTCTTATTATTCCTCTATCCGTTCTTGTTCTCCGTCCTTTCTGGTCTCGCAGTCGACGGAAATGTAAATCCTAACCTTCATTCTTCGTATCACTGTCACTATCTTCCTTAATAATTTTGTTTTGTTGTTAAGTCATAGCAAGACATCTCCATTTCTTATTCGATCAGTCCATCCAGTCTTCAAAAGTCTTCTGTATTGCTGCTGGTAAACCTTTCGGGGTATAAGGGCGTGGTCCACGAAACTCTTCTGTTACTAACGCTTCATCCAGAACTGCGCTCGACATCTTCAAAGGCGTTGATTACCCGTTGAGTCTTGTCGACTGACGGGAGCGACATATATGCCGTAGAAAAAGCGGAGTGGCCGGAGTTATAAGTGATAAGCAGAGTTGATTCTTGTCAAAGATAAAATTTAACTATCGATTGTCGTCTTGTCAAAGATAACAAAATGTTTAGCAGTTCTGTAGAGCTACTGTCCATATGTTGTTAAGCTTCATGGTCACTTTTATCTTTTTAAAACTGTCGCTATGTTTATATATTTCAGTGGCTTCTCTACATAGGCATAGATAATAGTTCGCCGTCGTATAAAAGATTTTTGTTTCAGAATGCTTCACTTCGTGACTTCCTGGCTGAAGAGCAAATGGTTCAAATGGCTCTGAGCACTATGGTACTTAACATCTATGGTCATCAGTCCCCTAGAACTTAGAACTACTTAAACCTAACTAACCTAAGGACAGCACACAACACCCAGCCATCACGAGGTAGAGAAAATCCCTGACCCCGCCGGGAATCGTACCCGGGAACCCGGGCGTGGGAAGCGAGAACGCTACCGCACGACCACGAGATGCGGGCAGGCTGAAGAGCGTGCATTGCTACAGTTGAGTTGTATATTATCCCTAGTCGCCAAAGTCTTTTGTGTTCCTTTAGCTGTGAACTCACGATTCTCTAGGTTGCTAATTCAAGGTCTCATTTCGTTCTATACTGCGTAATTTTATCGTTAAAGGATTGCGGTACCCTCTATTTGTGCTCTGAACATGAAATATATACCAGTGCCCAAAACATGAACACGATTGGAAAAAGAGAAAAATGAAACAAGAAAAGCTATGCATTAGCTTCGAGTAATCGACGAGAGTTTCCCACAACCGGAATTGTACTACCGGTACAGGAACTCCCTGTACTCCATGTTCTAATCGTAGGTAGCATAAAGGTGTGTATTGATGTATCCTGTCGGGGATGCAACTTTTTCACAGAGGTAAACAATTGGAATGGTTTGCTAGTTATTATTGAAAGGCCGCCTGTTGTTCCCAGATTTTGCATCAGTGCTTGGAGACCATGTGGTATAGTGAAGTGTCTTATGAATCTAACACGGCATACGCTAATAGTTAACGTTACTAACGGCATAGCTGTCGCGTGCAGGCCTTCTGGTGATGCAACTGGAGTTTGATGAGCAAACAGCAGTTCTGTGAGGTTGGCGACACGATGCGACTCCCACGGAATTTCGCCTTTCGCTGCAGACCGTTCTCCGACACATAGTGCGATGACCCCTTTTGTCCAGAATATCAATAGAATGTCAACAGCGGAAGAGATCCCCCCGTCGGCTGTAAGGCGAAACTGTAAACAATGGGATCTGAGAGAAAGCGCCGCGGGCTCTCTTTGAAGCGGTATCTTGTTCTGAATTCAGCAACGAGGCAGTAAGCTAGGAAAAGCGCTGGCCACCGACTCAGTAATTTGCATTTCCACCTGTGTGACTCGTTCGCATTCCCGCTGAGAGTTATCACACACACTACGGTGCCAATTAATGTATCTCCAGTGTCTCGGGGGACGCCAGTAGTAATGAATCAAACCAAAAGGCTGCTGCATCATGCTAGTTGCCTAGCCTATACTTAATTCCTTACTTGGTTAGTGGTTTAAATTCCGTAGATTACTTTTATTTTACAGACGACTGATTTGGCTGCCTCTTTGATATTTGATGAAGATTAGTCTCAACAAAATGTGCCAAGTGAAATCTTATATCTGTAAAAATTCACTCAAGGACTGCACATCAGTAAGTGACTACTGACCGAACCTGTAGACATCTAGCACCCTCTTCCGATCGGAGCAAATATCACATCAGATTACATTGTTTAACTTACAAACTTACCAAACCACAATATATACTGATGCTATAGAGTTAAAAACGATTTAAAAAGGTTGGAAAGTTGAAGTCTTAGGGCGAAAAACCGAGTAAGAAGTGCCACATTTATATTGGCCTCCTAGAAATTACTAGCAATGGCTGTAATTTATAGAAAAATAATTTCAGTTTGTTGTAAATTACTGCAAATAGAAACGTCCTGAAAAATACAAATAAAATCTGATTGTTTGCAGGCATTGCTCGTAATGCAAACAAAAGTAGGCTTACAAAAACAAAGCTGCTACTAAACTGTTATCTCATTCCTTCTCGAACAAAAGTCTGTGGTTACAAGACAGAGCTCAAGAAACATAATGGTATTTCACGAGTTTCACTTCAACTGCACTATTTAGATGTGTCCCACGTCTTGTGAAACGAATGAAACTGAATATTTGTAGCGGGAGGGAATATCGCCAAAGCAAACGGTATTGGCGTGCTCCGACTCTGTAGTGTAGAGATTGTTCCGCTTCGTGTCAAGAAAGAGGGTGGAAGACGTTATTGGAGTGACATCCGTGGGCAGCAGGATTCAAATGCCTAATCTTCCATCCAGATTTAGGTATACCGTGGGTTCTATATACCAGTTAAGACGAGTGCCGCCATGGCTATAGCTGCTAAGCAACTTCCGTAAAATTTTTGTTGAAAATCAATCCGTTCCTTCTCACATTATAACAACAGATATTTCAAAGATATTGTTTCTACTTCAGAAAGTTTGCAAGTATTTCATTTGATACCAAATAACGCCGCCAAAGTAGAATATCGAAGCGATCCAATGAATAAAAGAATGGAAAACTACTTACGGAACAAAACAGTGACCGCAGCTCCCAGAAGCGGCACTTTTTACAGTCTGTGAATGTTTCTTTACCTCTTAACACTTATTCGGTACAAAGGGTACTTATTTTTCTCGATAAGCTTTTATTTCTCAATATTTAGGATAAATATGCTCAATTCCCAATAACTTATAATACTCAATAATTAAGACAACAATATTTAATTCTCAATAACATTTTATAAAGCCACCTCGTGGCAGAATCATAATAAGACAGCCTGTGCGAACTTATATGTTACGCTGACAAGGTGGACGGCAGGGTGGACGGGGTGATGGTGGGGGGGGGGGGGGGATGGGGAGACTGGTAATAAATCGCGTAAATACTGAGTGACCATCGTGAAATGAGTGAGTAAAGGAGAGAACTGCTGAAGGCAACTCATAGACCTATACTACCTCGCACTTGTTGTGGAAATTGGAATTAACGTTTCGTGACTTGCTAGATAAATCGTTAGATCGAAGCTCTAATACTACATCTCACGGAGAAACGGCTCGGTCTTGCCATACTGTGACTGTTGATGACAGTATGGGAGACCTTCCTTCTAGGACGGCTGATATTTTTAAAAATATAGGGAATCCGATACATTCTGTTTTAAAAAATCATTATCGGCCCTCGATACATCGACGCACCAGCCTATAAAAATATCGACTGCACATTGTAAATATACTGCCGTCATTGGAACTGTATACTTAGGTACTGATTTATTATTAGATTTTCTGTACATCAACAAGCTAGCAGCCAGATGATCCCCCTGAGGGCAAGATTTGAAAGGAAAACGATGCACGTCCACGCTTGGCAATAGCCACTTTGCTAACAATGGTAACTGCATGTAAGTGGCACGATAAAAGGTGTCCAATAGAGAGGCCCTTTGTTCGGTTTCGTCACATATCGGATTTGTCCGGAACACTTCATGTCGACTTCCCTGTTTTTTCATATCTGCAAACGGCAGCGACATAGCAGTTGTAGTGCCAAAATTGCGTCGTGAAGTCAAACGTCGCAGTTGTCGGTAGCGCCGAGCACCGATCCTGTCAGCATTTCCCCTCACACGTCTCTGCTCACTGCAAATACCAATCCTGTCATTTTTGTTCATTATTTTCAGCAACTGTTTTTGAAGAAAGTCTATGTGAAGAAATAGCACACTAGTTGCGTTAGAAATAATTTTTGACGCTACTGGTGAGCTATTTCTTCACATCGGATCTTGTTATTCCATTCGCACCGCCAACACACCACAGTGAAAGTAAAATTACGTTCCATTACAATTTCAATTATTTACCGAAAACTGCGAAAAAATATAAAATAAAATAAAAATATCGGCACTCGATATTTCTATTCCGATATCGAAACACCGATATATACGTGAGAAAAGTATCGGCAACCGATATCGATATTTTCCGGGAAGATAGTCGACATATCGATACTTTGACAACCGGTGTGCTTCCGACTAAGTTCGCAGCCCGAAGTTTAAGAGCTGCAGAGCAGCGTGGTGAGGCGACCACGAGACGAGGAGCGTCAGAACTCTCTGAGAAGTGTCCTACTGAACTCCTTGATGAAGTCCATGAAGGATACCTCGCTTTACCGCGTCTTTCGCTGCGAGCAAGCGCTGGTCGGCTGGATTCCACTTCTTGTGAGCTGCGACCACTAGAAATGCGTCTCTGAGAGCACGGGACCCATTCACTTAACTATATTTATCTTGGTTAACCAGTGAAATTCTTCTAAAAATTTCCTCGGGAAAAGCCATCCCTCGCTCCCTCTGTTTCATACATCCAATAAGTGAGTTTCCTTTCGGCATTGCTGTACTCGACGTGAACCAATATCTGTTCATCTTCAAAAGTTATCCTGTAAGAGCTGCCCATACAGTGGAGTCCCACGGTATCACAGACTCGTGGCTTCTGTTCATCTGCCCGGTAATATTCCAAATGTCGTTTCCACATTCAGCAGACAATACTACTTTCGCAAAGGTTTCTTCTCACTCCGTCTGATAAAACGTTTTAGCATGCAGTCAGTCCAGGAATATTTTTCTGTTACCAGATATGGCCCTGGCGGTTCTTGACCATTGTGTGCCCCCACCCATCGTCAGGATTCTCCGAAGAAGCACAACGGGGCACATAGTCATCACAGAATTTGGGAATCAGGCTTTACTGTTCAGCTTGCTCTCAAAGCACTTTTCTACTCCCATATGGTAAGCGATCCTTTTTTATCCTACTTCAAGTAATGATCTCTCGTACATTTAAGATCAATTAGTCACGCAGGCAAGGGTGCGTCTCTAATTTGAATATGGTGAATTCGCATATGTTGTGCACCCGTCCTTAAAACGGTGCCATAACAGATGTAACCTACGATTAGTAAGCTACAGGGAGACATACTATGGATTTTACAAGAGTGTTCTAAAGTGGTGCCTACAACATTTGCGCGATGTAGCATTCCATGAAAAAGACAGATATACTCTGATTAAAATTACTTGCTAATTGACACTTTAAGAGCTGGAGCCAGTCTACACCAATCAGAGTACCCAACGTCATGCCTAAACCATTTGCCGGTGATGAACTGCGCAAGAAATGGTCAGTCCACTTCCAATTACTTGACCAGTTTTCTTTCTTGACGCGTTTGGGTCCTAAATCTTGGGTCTGGGCCTTTTATTTCGCATTTTATTCTACATGAGAACCACAACAAAATGACAAACACACACACACACACACACACACACACAATGCCAGTAATGAAATACGCACATTTGATACACAGTGCAAGCAGAACGCTACAGAATCAGTTAACAAATGACTCGATTCGGCGTCACACATTCAATTATTACCATCGCAGAGATCAGTTTAAATAGATAAGCAGCAAACAACATTGCTTGAGACCGAACTTCTTGAAGGCAGTGAATCATTGTTGCTGCTGTAACTCTAGAGGAATAATATCAGTGCTTTAACATTATGTCAATTAATTGATTTAAATGTGATTTTTTACATTTTATTTTCTCTACTGTTACACTTTCATAATCACATTTACTTCCAATTTGCTCTATTTTTTCTTAACTTTTTTTTTGTTTGGAATCTGACTGCATCACCTACAATCCCTAACTGAGTGCCAGCCAGCAGGATTGCTCATCGGTTTGTATCATACCTGCTTGTGTAGCCAGTCTGAGGGTAATTTCAGTCAACCAGCGAAACTGGGATATTACAGTTCACATGTAGCGCTCAAACTGAAATTTTTCTGTCTTGAGTTTGTATGTAGAGACCAGCTTCAACCACTGGAAACAAAGTGAGAGTCATTAATAGTTCTGCCGCAGATATCTAGCCACCGTTTTCTCAGATACATCCCGCATCACGAGGTAGATTATATCATGAGTGTAAATTCAGAGATTCAAAACGATTGTCTGCCGCAGTCCAGTCACTGGTTAATTAACATTAGCTATGGAGAAAGACTCTTACGTTTCTGTCATACCTGATGTTAGCCATATCCAAAAATGCTCTGTGTGACATGTAACAGCACTTGTGAAGAGAACCGCCCTGTTTGCCGGTCATGTTTAACCAAGCGGCAACCAATGTGGCAGCACTGTAGCGACAAGTCACAGATGTCAACTACCAAGTAATTTTAATCGGACTATAGAGACCGAGTAACACATCACAGTAGCAGAGATCGTTTGATCACGCTGCTGCGTTGGCTCTTGACTCTCGAGTCTGGGAAATGGAATAAATTTTCACTGCTAATATCTTGTCACTGTGAGAGAAGAGTTGCTGTTTCCGATTACCACAATGGGCGTCAGTTTTCTGGGGTACACATAAATTCCAAATCTTGTTACGATGTGTCATTGTGTGGGGTCACGCAACACTATTGTTGTTGGAAAGGTACGGTGAGTTCGGTGGAGAGATCGACACTGGGCTTCTCCCTCTTAGTTGTCTCTCAGCATCAGCATCAACAGAAACTCTATAGTCATCTACACTCAACAGGTACATCTACCAAGGGTGACTCCCCATCGCATCCCCCTCAGATCTGGTCGTGAGATGGCCCAGTGGATAGCCAGTAAAAAACTTAACACAGCATGAAAACAGGAAGAAGATGTAATGAACTTGCGGAAAACAAAGCAAAACAGAAAGAGTGAACGGTCGAAGCTCAAGATCAGCATCATCGAGCGAGTTAACAGTGCCACGCCATTATGTTTATGGGGTCTTGGCGCTGACCAATAAAGCGAGAGGCCTGTATTCAAATCTCCCTCGTGCCCTACTGTTTCTTTTTTTTTTTTTTTTTTCCTCATCAAATTACCAACTTCCCAACTGGTCATTGATGTATATGTTTGCTATATTCACATTTGTATCTGTGTCATGGTGTAGCGTATGTTTGCAAGGGTGAGGCGTAAGGAAAGGATCTATAATAATAAAAGTTGATATTGTACAGTATGCCACAGCACGGTTATCTCGTATCGGACATGCTGCCTACTGTGGGTCCGAACAACTAGCAGGCCTGTAACCGAGATTTTGTGCATTTCTCTGGTACTCATCAATGGGATCCCACACTTACAAGGCAATGATCCTCCAGATGTACGTACTTTCTATTTGTTCTATACAATAACCACAGGTTAGGACTATCCCGTTCAATTTTGCAGATGCTGACTCTTGAATTTCTTTCTTGTGGCGTAGATCACACCCGTTTATTTGTTGTTTTCATTTCTCTGAGAGGTCTATGCACCATCTCGCCTGCTCTCAGTATTCATCATATTTACTTGCAACAGTAATATATTGTTAACACATCGACTCATATTCTGCAATCAGTCTATAGTATGACAAAATGGCAAGACCACAGAAAGAGAACAGACACACCAATGACAGGATGGAAAATTCATAATTTTATGAATAAACGGGACACGATGGAGATTAAAACACCGATCCCAAGTCCAACACCTTGGGCACATATACAAGACGCCGTGACTATTCAAATTATTTCAGTGTTGCACATCTTGCGCTTGGACCGCTCTCTGTTTCTGTTTTGCTTCTTTTTCACAATTCACTACAGTTTCTTCCTACCTTTATGCTTGATCCGTGTTCAGTTTTCGATGGGCAATACACTGGGCCATCTTACCACTAAATCTGAGGCCGGTGCAAAATGGTTCAAATGGCTCTGAGCACTATGGGACTTAACATCTGTGGTCATCAGTCCCCTAGAACTTAGAACTACTTGAACCTAACTAACCTAAGGACATCACACACATCCATGCTCGAGGCAGGATTAGAACCTGCGACCGCAGCGATCACGCGGTTCCAGACTGAAGCGCCTAGAACTGCATGTCCACACCGGCCGGGAGGCCGGTGCAAGTTAATGATCTGTAGGAGAGAATAAAACACAAACTGTAAAAGTCGGAATTTCCCTAGCTGCTATCGATGTAATATTACCGGTGACAGTACCACAAAAAAGGAGCTGCGAAACACTGTTTTCCGAAATTCCTTCACCGAAGGAGCGCGGTTATTATTCCCCAATTCGAATCAAGAACAGATTCCAAGCTGAGTATCTTGGAAGTAGATGTCCTCGATATAACGAAGCAGCTGAAATCGCTTACGAAACGCAAGTCTTCTGGTCCAAACTGTATACAAACCACATGTGTTTCAGAGTATGTAAATATATCACCTCCTTATTTAGCAATTAAATGGAACCGCTCTCTGGACGAAATATCTGTACTAAAGACGAGGATGTTGTACAGTTACATCAACTTACACACCCAGATCACTGTCGACGATTTTGAGTAGGTTTCTGGAGCGTAAACCGTGTTTGAACATTATGAATTATATGGAAGGAAATGTGATTGACAAATAGTCAGCATAGATTCCCAAAATATCATTGTCATGAAACGCAGCTAGCTCTTTAATCACACTAACTAATCAGTGGATTTGACAGGCAATCTCAAATTGATTCCATACTTCTAGATTCCCAGAACCCTTTTGACACCGTTCCTCACAAGTGACTTCTAATTGGTAAACTTCTTACCGATAGTCTCCTCAGGTGTGCTTCAGGATTCTTCAGGATTCGTGGTTTTCTATCATAAAGGTCATATTTTGTAGTAAGTTATGGAAAGACATCGACTAAACCACAAGTGATAACTAGCGTTTTCCAAGGAAGTGCTACAGGCACTCAACTATTCTTCAACTACACTACTGCCCATTAAAACTGCTACACAACGAAGATGACGTGCTACAGACGCGAAATTTAACCGACAGGAAGGAGATGCTGTGATATGCAAATGATTAGCTTTTCAGAGCATTCACACAAGGTTGGCGCCGGTGGCAACACCTACAACGTGCTGACGTGAGGAAAGTTTCCAACCGATTTCTGATACACAAACAGCAGTTGACCGGCGTTGCCTGGTGAGACGTTGTTGTGATGCCTCGTGTAATGAGGAGAAATGCGTACCATCACGTATCCGACTTTCGTAAAGGTCGGATTGCAGCCTATCGAAATGGCGGTTTATCGTATCACGACATTGCTGTTCGCGTTCGTCGAGATCCAATGACTATTAGCAGAATATGGAATCGGTGGGTTCAGGAGGGTAATACGGAACGCAGTGATGGATCCCAACGGCCTCGTATCACTAGCAGTCGAGATGACAGGCATCTTATCCGCATGGCTGTAACGGATCGTGCAGCCACGTCTCGATCCCTGAGTCAACAGATGGAGACGTTTACAAGACAACAACCATCTGCACGAACAGTTCGACGACGTTTGCTGCAGCATAGACTATCAGCTCGGAGACCACGGCTGCGGTTACCCTTGACGCTGCATCACAGACAGGAGCTCCTGCGATGGTGTACTCAACGACGAACCTGGGTGCACGAATGGCAAAACGTCATTTTTTCGGATGAATCCAGGTTCTGTTTACAGCATCATGATGGTCGCATCCGTCTTTGGCGACATCGCAGTGAACGCACATAGGAAGTGTGTATTCGTCATCGCCATACTGGCGTATCACCCGGAGCGATGGTACGAGGTGCCATTGGTTACACGTCTCGGTCACCTCTTGTTCGCGTTGACGGCACTTTGAACAGTGGACGTTACATTTCAGATGTGTTACGACCCGTGGCTCCACCCTTCATTCGATCTCTGCGAAACCCTACATTTCAGCAGGATAATACACGACCGCATGTTGTTGGTCTTGTACGGGCCTTTCTGGATACAGAAAATTTTCGACTGCTGCCCTGGCCAGCACATTCTCCAGATCTCTCACCAACTGAAAACGTCTAGTCAATGGTGGCCGAACAACTGGCTCGTCACAATACGCCAGTCACTACTCTTGCTGAACTGTGGAAGCTGCATGGGCAGCTGTACTTGTGCACGCCATTCAAGCTCTGTTGGACTCAATGCCCAGGCGTATCAAGGCCGTTATTACGGCCAGAGGTGGTTGTTCTGGGTACTACCGATTTCTCAGGATCTATGCACCCAAATTCTTTGAAAATGTAATCACATGTCAGTTCTAGTACAATATATTTGTCCAATGAATACCCGTTTATCATCTGCATTTCTTCTTGGTGCAGCAATTTTAATGGCTGCTAGTGTATAAAAGTGTTTTAGGAGACAATCTGAGCAGCACTCTTAGACGGTTTACAGATGATGCTGTCGTCTCGTAAACTCATCAGACGATCAAAACCAATTGCAAAATAATTTAGACAAGACATTCGTACGGTGTGAAAAGTGACGATTTATTCCAAATAACGAAAAGTGTGATGTCGTTCACATGAAAACTAGAAGAAGTACATTAAATTTCGGTTCACGAGGAATCAAACAATTCCAAAGGCTGTGAGTTCAATTAAATACTTAGGAATTTCCATTATGATCAGCTTAAATCGAAACGACTACATAGATAATATTCTGGGAAAATGGAACCAACCGCTACATTTTACTTGGAGGACACTTAAAAAATGCAACAGGGGTACTAAAGAGACTGCATACATTACGCTTGTCCTTTTTCATTCTGGAATACATATGCGCGGTATCGCACCCGTTGACAGAGAACAATGGAAAAGTTCAAAGAAGAGCTGCTCGTTATGTATTATAGTGAAATAGAAGAGAGAGTTTCATGAATATGACGCATGTGATGAGATGACAACAACTAAAACGAAGGCGTTTTCATTTCGACCAGCTATTTTTAGGCAATTTCAGTCACGAACATTCTCCTCCAGGTGCAAAAATTTGTGTTGGAGCCTGCACAGTGGGGGGAAATGCTCATCGTAATAAAAGAAGGAAAATCGTGGCGCATTCTTTAAGATTTAAATGTTCGTGTTTCTCTCACGCTGCTTGAGAGTGAAACAGTACAGAAATAGTCTGAAAGTGGTTCGTTGAAACCTCTGCCAGACACTTAACTGTGAATGACAGAGCAGTCATGTAGATTTGGACAAATCTAAAAACAACTCCCCATATGTTCATCATCCACCCACCAGCGATTTTAACAGAATTAATCGCTACATCGTCATTCTTCTTTCGCCAATGTAACGTAGATAATATTCCCTGAATAAAATATCTTCACTAGTAACGATGGGTACTTCCACGACCTTTTAACATTGTTGCACATGGGATGCGGCTCTAGGTCGCGAAACCGGTTATGTGTAAATGAAAGAGCAATTTTACAAGCTGTCGGCGGCGGAATTATTCTTAACAGCATGCCCTTCAACAGCTGCGGATGCCCGGAATACAAAATACTTCATGTACATGCAGATGATCCTTCTGAACCTACATTTTGTGTAAAGCGTCATGCAAACGTACTACACAGGCCACGAACTTTGTCGATTAACCCACATGAATTTCGACTGAGATACATATTTATTGCTCCAAAATTAGCCATGCTTTAAATTATTCGGGATAAAATGAAACAAATTCAGCTACTAAGGAATAGAGGGAAGTAATTATTTCATTTACTTATTTATTTAACATGATCAGACTGAAATTGCCTGTCTAGTTATTTTTATTAAACACTGGCCAACTACAGAATTTACCCTGACAAAGGCAACTCAAACTTCATTTATACCCAATAAAACACAAGCACAGTGCAATCTGACTGCTATATGTGACTTCCAATAATTAACACAAAAGAATGGCCCTGAGCTGCAACAAATCCTAACAATAATAAAAATCCAAAAATATGAAATAAAAGAAATATGACACTACCTCCAACTCTGTTAATTGCCTAAACTCGTTTCAATCACGTATCCCAACAGTGCAAACCCCATTCTTTTTCAAAAGTCACTTACCTCAAAGACGATCTTCATAACACCAAGTACAGCAATTACAGCAAGTAGCAAATACATACAGCTAAATAGATTCTAACTACTATAGACTCTAACTATTAGGACGCGTATGGTTAATGAAAGAAAGATTTTGTTGAAGAGCAAACAATGTATTTAGAAAATTTGACGTTACTCATGTGACATCCAGCTACCAAAATTATATGGTTGTCAATAATACCACTACCCACAAATTATCAACCAAAG
The DNA here is from genome assembly GCF_021461395.2 of Schistocerca americana. Lineage (NCBI taxonomy): Eukaryota > Metazoa > Arthropoda > Insecta > Orthoptera > Acrididae > Schistocerca > Schistocerca americana. Next base: position 255,387,605 of record NC_060123.1, read on the forward strand.
ATCCGTCATAATACATTTCCTTGCATATTTTCTTATAAACACATCATTTCATCCCACTTTGCACTGCATGTTTTGCCAACACAAAGTCTCTGCTAAGAATATCACGTCCTTACACTTCCCTATTCACTCGATAACTGCTAGTTCGTCCAACCACAGCATATCTTGCCGAAGGTGCAGAGCACTTCAGCAATATTAACAAAGTCTATAGCGCTGCCAACATACAAACAGGCTACTTACATTGCGCCCCCCTCCCCTCAAAAAATTTTAATAAGTGTATTGGGCAGTGGCCAAGACTAACTTGTTAAAATTTTTATGTTAACAATATCAAATAGAGCAGATGCACACGAAGGCTAAGTAATATGCTTTTGGTCAATGAAGTAAAAATTCTCCTCACAGTCCCTAAAGACAGTCCTAATAATTCATCAGAAGAGAAGTCTAAGCCAGTTTTACGCTCAAAGGCTGAGCAGTATATGAACATGCACAAATAAGCAGTGCTCAAACATGCAGTCATGAAGAAGCTGTGTTGTCTTCCCTACGGAAGCACAGTGCTAGCCCAGCACAGCAGAGCAATACGTCAAGCTCACATATACTCTTTACCAAAATATTTACGACAGCAGTTTCAGCTACAATAACAGTTTCATACAAATAAAAAAATTCACGCGTTGAAAAACAGGAGAAGTGTGTAGAAACGAAATCTCTTCAGCAACAGTGTCCAAAAATTTCTGTTGGCATTCCGGTACCCACATTCTCATATATATATATATATACAGGGTGAGTCACCTAACGTTACCGCTGGATATATTTCGTAAACCACATCAAGAGTCACCTAACGTTACCGCTGGATATATTTCGTAAACAGTGTCCAAAAATTTCTGTTGGCATTCCGGTACTCACATTCTCATATATATGGTCGATAAGTGAGGGGGAGGTTACACGTGGCGACCTGGTGACAGGACAATCTTCAGATTTGAGGTTGTTCTGGACACGAATTTTGTATGGTGCAAATCTCGTAACAAAGTATTGCTTACGAACAGGTCGTTACGCCAGCCAGATTAAGTAGTGGTTGTAATCCTAATTATTTATATATATATATATATATATATATATATATATACAGGGTGAGTCACCTAACGTTACCGCTGGATATATTTCGTAAACCACATCAAGAGTCACCTAACGTTACCGCTGGATATATTTCGTAAACCACATCAAATACTGACGAACATTACGTCCACATGCTCACACCTTTCCATAGGTCTGTTTCACTGACGCACATGTATACCATGTGGGGTGAGGTACACATACACACGTGGTTTCCGTTTTCAATTACGGAGTGGATTAGAGTGTGTCCCGACAGGTCAGGCCAATAGATGTTCAATGTGGAGACCATCATTTGCTGCACGCAATTGCAATCTCTGGCGTAATGAATGTCGTACACGCCGCAGTACATCTGGTGTAACGTCGCCGCAGGCTCCCACAATACGTTGTTTCATATCCTCTGGGGTTGTAGGCACATCACGGTACACATTCTCCTTTATCGTACCCCACAGAAAGAAGTCCAGAGGTGTAAGATCAGGAGAACGGGCTGGCCAATTTATGCATCCTCCACGTCCTATGAAACGCCCGTCGAACATCCTGTCAAGGGTCAGCCTAGTGTTAATTGGTGAATGTGCAGGTGCACCATCATGCTGATACCACACACGTCGACGCGTTTCCAGTGGGACACACTCTATTCCACTTCGTAATTGAAAACGGAAACCACGTGTGTACGTTTACCTCACCCCTCATGGTAATGTACATGTGCGTCAGTGAAAAAGACCAATAAAAAGGTGTTAGCATGTGGACGTAATGTGCTGTTCCAGTCTCTTCTGTACCTAAGGTCCATCAACGTTCCCTTTGGATCCCTACGTAATTCGGTGCTCTCCGATACACACGATCGAAGAGCGGAGGAGTGGTGCTCAAGCGTAAACTTTAGGTTACAATATCTCCGGATGTAATTAACATTTTACAATGCAACAAACGGCACTGATTACGTATTTGTTTATATGTTCAGATGTGCTAACAAAACTAACGTGGTTCCATTTAAAAAAACGTAGGTTTGTGTTAAAAAACATACTTCGTGCATTTTTGTATGGTTTGTATTAAACAATTACACTAGCCCCTCTCCTCACGTTCGGTCTGTGGAATCGGTTCGTCAGTGTTTGATGTGGTTTACGAAATATATCCAGCGGTAACGTTAGGTGACTCACCCTGTATATATATACAGGGTGTCCCAGCTATCTTGTCCACCCGAAATATCTCTGGGACAATAACAGCTATTGGAAAACGACTTTCACCGGTATCAATGTAAGTCTGGGGCCCGTGAATGTACATATTTGTAAACATTCTAAAACGAAAGCATATGTGTTTTTTAAAACAAACTTATGTTTTTTTAAATGGACCTCCTATATTTTTTCTTCAGCAATCCATAGCACGGCAAAGCAACACAATGGCGTTGATTGCATTGCAATATTCCCATTACATCGCGAGATATTATGACTCGAAGTTGACGCTTGAAACACCGGACATGCGCTGCTAGCGCACGTCCTGAGGCTCAGGCGTGAACCCCATGCTGCCCGTAATCGCGATGTGATTGACATGCGTAATCACACTTCCATACTTATCAAGAGGTCCGAAACGAATAATATGGTCTGCTGCCATCCTGCAATAACGTCGTACATTCCAGCAGATATTTATCCCATAGGCTAGGGGAGATGCGGTTCTGTAACGTATCTGTGTGTAATGCCGGAAATGCATATCCTCCTATTTCCATCTGCTGCACTATAAATTTTTTCCTTATTTTGTTACCTGAAGATATGACATTTTCGTGACTTTGTATATTGTAATTGTTTTACTATTTGTATACATATGCATTTATGTCGATTTATAATTGGTTTGTTTTGTGAATATTATTTGTATTTATACGCTGGGTCTGGCCTAGGGAAAACTATGCTATCGAACGAATACATCGATAGGTCGTGTGGAGAACCAAAGTGTTGAGGATCTTTGGTAGTGTTAACTCTGTCGCGTGGAGCGCGGGCAGAGAGAGAGGCTGGCTGGGGTGGTGCAGTGGAGCAGGTGTGTTGTGTGACGCTCCCGCGAGTTGCCGCGCTTTCGGGGTTGGGCAGCATGTAATTGCGCTCAACTTGCTATGATAGTTTCTGACACGGTGTTGCGGACGGGAAGCAGTAGCTGGCGCACATCAAGAGCCCGTTTCGCCTGGTGAACGTGTCGAGAAGAAGGTGCGCCAACATCCAGCTTCCTCGATCGACGGCTTCAAACCTTCAATCAATCAACAAGGAAGACTGGAAGCACGTAAAGTTTTAGAACTGTATGGCAGACCTCAGCTTTTCAAACTGTTCCATTTTCATAACTAAATTACAGCAACGTAGCATGAACCTCTGTTACTCATTGTCCCAATTGCATTACCAAGCAGGGTCCCTTCCTTTTCCGGAATGAACCCGAATGTCGTTGAAATTCAAACGCCAGCATCATTCGATTTCACTGCTTTAATTTCAAAGTTCAGTTAAGGTATTCATAGCTGGCTACAATATTTAGATTACACAAGCACAAATTAAGAGTGTGAGTTTTGTTACCGTATTTTAGCTTACTTGTGACTGCAGCTCAGCTTGGTATGTACTAAATTTTACTATTGTTAATTGTTCAGAATCTTTTAATTCAAGTTCAAAGTTAAATCTCTTATTTCTAAATTGCGTAGATTCAAGTAGCTTTTGAAATGATTGTTGAGTTATTCAGTGACTAACCGTATTTTACTGAATTTCGATGTGCTTCAGAAAGAAAGCTCACTATTAGCTTCAGTCACTAAATTAACTTTCGATTTTCCGGTTTTATTAGTTCTTTTGCTAAATTAAGTCAGAGTGTAGCGAAATTTATTACTTCTGACGAACTTTCAGTTTTCACACTACACGTGTCAACCTTCAGTTGGCACGCTTCTAGTGCTAATTATATGGGTAATAACCTTTCTTTTTCAGTTACTATAGTAATTGTCCTTAGGACTGGCGACCGTAATTTTCCCCAAATCTCAAATATCTAATTACCGCTAGTTAATTGTTAACGTAACAGCCGCACATTTACTTTCTTTATTAACTTTACCCCTTTTCAAAATTAATTTGCACCAGTTTCATTTGCATTTTTCCATCCATTTAGATGTAACCCTTTCCTCCCTCTTTACCGACAAATTAACTTCGGTGACGATTGCTTTTCCCAAATTTCCATTAGGTACACGCGGTTTAATTTTTCACTGTCGTTAACGTCGATAAGTGAGGGTTAGGTTACATGTGTACCGCAACTTTAGTCACAAAGTTAACTTCGCTTATCGTTAATCCGTTACTAAAAAGGTAATGCCGCTCAACGTTAAAACTTTACTTTGCTGTAGATCTAGCGCAAGTGAGAGTTAATCATTCACTCGTAATAGTAAAATTCATGTTGATGGTTTTAGTGGAACGAGCAAGTGGACTAAAAGTTTTACCGTTGTTTAGGTAAGAATGTTCTGATTTGGGAGGTTCAGGTTGGACATAGAAGATGAATGTAAGCATGTTTAACTAATTAGTTGTATTATCACATAATTATCAATGTTATGTTTATCTAATGCGTTAAATGACAAATTGTTGCAAACAGATGTTTCTTAACATCGCTGGGTAAAATGGCCCTTTGTAGAAACTTCCATTGTGATACCAGCACTACATACTAAACGTAGCGTTCACATCTCATGCTCAAAGTGATGCCCATTGGCTTGCATATATAGGGTCACTCTGGGGATGAAGGATGCCCCACTTCGTGCTACTGTTTCCTCTTTGATGGCTGTACAAGCATCAATAATGCGTTGCTTCATGTCCTCTGGTGTTGTTGGTTCATGTTGGTAAACAGCATCCTTCACTGCTCCCCAAAGAAAATAATCCGGAGATCGGGCAGGCCGCCTAACTGGGCCACCTCGTCCAATCCACCTACCAGGGAACTTACGGTTCAGACGTCGTCGTGCTCAAAGGCGTTATGTGCAGGGCATCCGTCATGCTGATACCACATGACCATTCTCCGGTTCAGAGGTACGGTGTCCAAGAGAACAGGAAGATTGTGTCGTATAAATCTGGAGTATTGTCTGCCATTTTGGATGCCATTTATAAAGAAAGGTCCGATAATGGTATATCCAATAATCCCACACCAAACATTAACTTTCAACGGACGTTGATGCTCTACCTGACGGAGCCATTTTGAATTGTCTGCGGACCAATAATGCATATTCCTCATATTGACAATTCCTCTGTTGGAGATTGATGCCTCATCGGTAAAGAGAACATCTGCAAAAAAATGTGGATTAGCCAGAAGTTTTTGCTGAACCCACCGACAAAATGTTACCCCATTGCGGAAGTCATTTCCATGAAGATCCTGGTGTAAATGATCATGGTAAGGATGAAATTTATGACATTTAAGAATACGCTGTGCACTTGATTTCGACACACCAACTTCACGTTCAACTTGACGTGTGCTGATTTGAGGATTCACAGCCATGGTAGCGAGCACAGCAACTTCAGCACATTCATCTGTGCGTGTTCTAGGACGATGTCGAGGTCTTGGATTTAAGCTTCCCGTTTCACGTAGACGAGATGTGAGACGACCAAACATCCGGCACGAAGGCGATGGCTTGTCAGGAAATCGTCTTCTGTACAGTCGTTCTGCCTGAAGAGCATTTCGTCCACCTACAACAGGGTACAGTGCAGGTATGTAGAGTAGGGTAGAAAACAGACATATTAACTTAATAATCATAATGTTCGCTAACAGTACTATCAACAAACAAGCAATCTCATAACGTATTTTCCGTCAACGTACATTCTCCATAGATCAGCAGCATTTCTACCATATCTTCATGTGTGTACATTATACTGTACAGTATAATTTCCACAACACAACATTTATTCATAATGTGTACTACCTCCGTGCCGTCACTAGATTACTCTGATGCACGACTACACTGGCAAGCGGTGTACTGCACGCCAAAGCAACAACAAATGGGATGCTCGGAGGGTGGTGGAGTACAGGAGTTTTCATGGGTCGCAAATCATAAACAAGGCGAAGTGGTAACTGTGGCAGTAGTTGGAAATACGTTGGACACGACTAGGTAGAGCCAGGCCCTGCGCGACAGGCACAATGGGTCATTTAACGCATTAGATAAACCTTATTTTGGGTGTACAGGATAAATAAGACAACCTGACGGGTGTACACCGATCGGTACTGGTTCATATTGTGTACATAGATACGTAAAACGTGCAAGAGGGAAACGATTATGTGCTTATGAGAGTTAATGGCAGCAGACCGTATTATTCGTTTCGGACCTCTTGATAAGTATGGAGGTGTGATTACACATGTCAATCACATCGCGATTACGGGCAGCATGGGGTTCACGCCTGAGCCTCAGGACGTGCGCTAGCAGCGCATGTCGGGTGTTTCAAGCGTCAACTTCGCGTCTCAATATCTTGGGATGTAATGGGAATATTGCGATGCAATCAACGCCATTGTGTATGTGCTTTGTCATGCTATGGATTGTTGAAGAAAAAATATAGGAGGTCCATTTAAAAAAACATAAGTGTGTGTTAAAAAACACATATGCTTTCGTTTTAGAATGTTTCCAAATATGTACATTCATGGGCCGCAGCCCTACATTGATACCGGTGAAAGTCGTTTTCCAATAGCTGTTATTGTTCCAGAGATATTTTGGGTGGACAAGATAGCTGGGACACCCTGTATATATATACAGGGTGAGTCACCTAACGTTGCCCGCATCTCGTGGTCATGCGGTAGCGTTCTCGCTTCCCACGCCCGGGTTCCCGGGTTCGATTCCCGGCGGGGTCAGGGATTTTCTCTGCCTCGTGATGGCTGGGTGTTGTGTGCTGTCCTTAGGTTAGTTAGGTTTAAGTAGTTCTAAGTTCTAGGGGACTGATGACCATAGATGTTAAGTCCCATAGTGCTCAGAGCCATTTGAACCATTTGAACCTAACGTTACCGCTGGATATATTTCGCAAACCACATCAAATACTGACGAACCGATTCCACAGACCGAACGTGAGGAGAGGGGCTAGTGTAATTGTTTAATACAAACCATACAAAAATGCACGGAGTATGTTCTTTAACACAAACCTACGTTTTTTTAAATGGAACCCCGTTAGTTTTGTTAGCACATCTGAACATATAATCAAATACGTAATTAGTGCCATTTGTTGCATTGTAATATCTTAATTACATCCGGAGATATTGTAACCTAAAGTTGACGCTTGAAACCTCCGACGTTCAATTGCGTGGTGTAACATACACGGGCCACGGTCGGCGAGCAGCATCTGCAGGGACGTTTTTACGATGACAACCGTGTTTACGAGTGCGGCTGTAGTGCACTGCCGGCCGGTGTGGCCGTGCGGTTCTAGGCACTTCAGTCTGGAACCACGTGACCGCTACGGTCGCAGGTTCGAATCCTGCCTCCGGCGTGGATGTGTGCGATGTTCTTGGGTTGGTTGGGTTTAAGTAGTTCTAAGTTCTGGGGGACTGATGACCACAGATGTTAAGTCCCATAGTGCTCAGAGTCATTTGAACCATTTTTGTTGTGCACTGTTGTGGTTTGGTCTAGCTGTCGCAGTGTCCGCATGTAGCGCTTGGTGCTATTGTTATTATGCATTCGTCTCCGCACGCAGACCAACTGTAGTACACCGTGTTACCAGACGTCTGTGATAGTGTAGTGTTGTAGGAACTGTGACCATGGTGTATTCGAACTCTGAAAAGGCGGAGATGATACTCATCTATGGCGAGTGTCGACGAAATGCAGCTGAAGCCTGCAGGGTGTACGCAGGACGGTACCCGGACAGAGAGCATCCAACGTGCCGCACATTGCCAAACATCTACCGCCAACTGTATGCAACAGGTATGGTCGTAGCACGCAAACGGGACCGTAACAGGCCCGTCACAGGAGAAGCGGGTGCAGTTGGAGTGTTAGCTGCTGTTGCCATGAACCCACACATGAGTACACGGGACATTGCGAGAGCCGGTGGACTGAGTCAAAGTAGTGTCATGCGCATACTGCATCGTCACCGCTTTCACCCGTTTCATGTGTCCCTACATCAGCAATTACATGGTGATGACTTTAATCATCGAGTGCAATTCTGTCAATGGGCATTAACAGAGAATGCGTTGAAGTTCTACCTGTTTACCGATGAAGTGGGTTCCACAAACCACGGGGCAGTGAATCTACGGAACATGCATTACTGGTCCGTGGACAATCCTCGCTGGCTCAGACAGGTAGAGCGACAGCGACCTTGGACTGTAAATGTATGTTGCGGAATCATTGGCGACCACCTCATTGGTCCTCAGTTCATTGCAGGGGCCCAAACAGCTGCAACATACATCGCGTTTCTACAGAATGATCTGCCAACGTTGCTCGAAAATGTCCCACTGGAAACGCGTCGACGTATGTGGTATCAGCATGATGGTGCACCTGCACATTCCGCAATTAACACTAGGCTGACCCTTGACAGGATGTTCAACGGGCGTTTCATAGGACGTAGAGGACGCATAAATTGGCCAGTCCGTTCTCCTGATCTTACACCTCTGGACTTCTTTCTGTGGGGTACGTTAAAGGAGAATGCGTACCGTGATGTGCCTACAAGCACAGAGGATATGAAACAACGTATTGTGGCAGCCTGCGGCGACATTACACCAGATGTACTGCGGCGTGTACGACATTCATTACGCCAGAGATTGCAATTGTGTGCAGCAAATGATAGCCACCATATTGAACATCTATTGGCCTGACATGTGGGGACACACTCTATTCCACTCCGTAATTGAAAACGGAAACCACGTGTGTACGTGTGCCTCACCCCTCACGATAATGTACATGTGCGTCAGTGAAAAAGACCAATGAAAAGGCGTTAGCATGTGGACGTAATGTGCTGTTCCAGTCTCTTCTGAACCAAAGGTCCATCACTGTTCCCTTTGGATCCCTACGTAATTCGGTGCTCTGCGATACACACGACCGAACAGCGGAGAAGTGGTACTCAAGCGTCAACTTTAGGTTATAATATCTCCGGAAGTAATTAGCATTTTACAATGCAACAAACGGCACTGATTACGTATTTGTTTATATGTTCAGATGTGCTAACAAAACTAACAGGGTTCCATTTAAAAAACGTAGGTTTGTGTTAAAAAACATACTTCGTGCATTGTTTTATGGTTCGTATTAACCAATTACACTAGCCCCTCTCCTCACGTTCGGTCTGTAGAATCAATTCGTCAGTATTTGATGTGGTTTACGAAATATATCCAGCGGTAATGTTAGGTGACTGACCCTATATATATATATATATATATATATATATATATATATACTTCGTGCATTTTTTTATGGTTCGTATTAACCAATTACACTAGCCCCTCTCCTCACGTTCGGTCTGTAGAATCAATTCGTCAGTATTGGTTTACGAAATATATCCAGCGGTAATGTTAGGTGACTGACCCTATATATATATATATATATATATATATATATATATATATATCTATAGGGTCAGTCACCTAACATTACCGCTGGATATATTTCGTAAACCACATCAAATACTGACAAATTGATTCCACAGACCGAACGTGAGGAGAGGGGCTAGTGTAATTGGTTAATACGAACCATAAAAAAATGCACGAAGTATGTTTTTTAACACAAACCTACGTTTATATATATATATATATATATATATATATATATATATATATATATATATATATATATATATAGGGTCAGTCACCTAACATTACCGCTGGATATATTTCGTAAACCACATCAAATACTGACGAATTGATTCCACAGACCGAACGTGAGGAGAGGGGCTAGTGTAATTGGTTAATACGAACCATAAAAAAATGCACGAAGTATGTTTTTTAACGCAAACCTACGTTTTTTTAACGTATATATATATATATATACTCATTTTCATAACTCTTAAAATACAATTCTTCGTTTCCAACATTCTTTTCAACAAACCAGAGTCCATAACCCCTACTCACTATTCATTGCCTCATTATACATGTATATATATTCGTCGATACTTTTCAATATTTCATCATAATAAACACGTAAAAACAATCACATTCCTCATATAGCATCACCTTATTGATCATAACCGTATCTCATCATCATAATACACACTGTCGTCGTTATAATATCATCATAACACATCAATCAAATCTCGAAATCGTCGTAGCTTCCTTCAATAATCTCAAAACCTCAAAAAAAAAGAAGGCTCTCTGCTAATTTTAAAAGTGTAATCTTCCTCAAACGTTTCTCAAAAATCATGGTGGAGAACTACTCCCGGAATCATAATTACGAGGTGGACTGTTGCGTCTGAAATAATTTTTTCTCCCTAGATAACAACTATTGTGGTTCCCGTATTGTCTATTTCTACGGATGTCTCTGTCATAGTATTATTACCATGTCATAGTATTATTACCATGTGACTTTTCTGTATTTCTAAATCCTTCTTCCCGTGTCGGAGCGTGACTATTCTCTGAAATATATAATTCTTGTTATCACCTGTGCCAACTGATTTTGTACTTCCCGTACTTCTCTTTTGTGTTGCGTATTAATTTATTTCTGACTCTCTTTAAATATCGTAATTTCCTCGTACTCCTCCATGTCAGTAAACCCTACCGATCTTGTATCATTCAAATCATCATATACCTTCGTAGATAAATTTGTTAACCGATTCGAAAGTTTGGATAGTTCATCCCATAACCTGCTGGTTTCCTCCGTGTGTTTTTCTGAGCCAAGTTTTAGCATGTCCATTTGTGTCGTAATTTTAGCCTGCAAGATGTCGTGATCTTCGTGTAGAATGGTTTGCACTTCTTTTTTTTCTGTTTCATGGTTCTGTTATGTATCGTTATATCGCGAAAAAAATTGGCTGAAAAAGTTTTACAAATTTGTGTTTTTAAGTGGTAAGAAAAGTTTTGGCCGGCCGGTGTGACCGAGCGGTTAAAGGCGCTACAGTCTGGAACAGCACGACCGCTACGGTCGCAGGTTCGAAACCTGCCTCGGGCATGGATGTGTGTGATGTCCTTAGGTTAGTTAGGTTTAAGTAGTTCTAAGTTCTAGGGGACTTATGACCACAGCAGTTGAGTCCCATAGTGCTCAGAGCCATTTGAACCATTTGAACCAAAAGTTTTGATATTTCAATTCGATTGCACATTGTAAATATACGGAAATATATACTATGAGTATTGATTTATTATTAGATATTCGGTACATCGACAAGCTAGCAACCAGCTTATCCCCATGAGGGCAAGATTTGAAAAGGAAACGATGCACTTTCACGCTTGGTGACAACCAATTTTGCTAACAATGGTAACAGCATGTAAGAGGCACAACAAAAGGTTGCCGATGGGTCCGTCGTTTGGTTTCGTCACATATCGGATTTGTCCGGAACACTTCATGTCGGCTTCCCTGTTTTTTCATATCTGCAAATGCAGGCGACATAGCAGTTGTAGTGCCAAAATTGCGTTGTGAAGTTAAGCGTTGCAGTTGTCGGTAGCGCCGAGCACCGATCCCGTCAGCATTTCCTTTCGCACGTCTACGCTCACTGCAAATACCAGTCTTGTCATTTATAATTTTCTTCATTATTTTCAGCAACTATTTTTGAATAATGTCGATGTGAAATAATAGCATAGTAAATGCGTTAAAATTGTTTTTTGTCGAAACTGGTGTGCTATTTCTTCACATCGGGTCTTGTTATTCCATTCGCATCGTCAACCCCTCATCCCCCTCTCCCGCCTCCACAGGGCAATGGTTCTTCTTCTTTGTGCCATCTACACTTGCTTCACACAGTCAACGAGAAAGAGTGGGCGTAATGAGAGATCAAAAAGTAGTAAGACTCCTTTACATAGTGAAAGTAAAATTACGTTCTTCTACGATTTCAAAAGAACAGTTTCAAATATTTACCAAAAGTTGCGAAAAAAATATATCAAATAAAAATATCGACACTCAATATTCCCATTCCGATATCGAAACCCAGATATATAATGGTAGGAAGGACCGACGACTGGTACGGATATTTTCTGGGAAAAATATTGATATATCGATATTTTACACTATCGTACTTCCTTCTAAGTTGGCACCCGAAGTTGAAGAGTTGCAGAGCGGCGTGGTAAGGCGACCAAGAGGCGAGGAGAATCAGAATTCTCTGAAAAATATCCTACTAAACTCCTTGATGAAGTCCATCAAGGATACTTCGCTTTACCACTTGTTTCGCTATGAGCTAGCACTACTCAGCTAGATTCTACTTCTTGCGAGTTGTGACCACTAAATATGCTTCTCTTAGAGCAAGGGACCCACTCCCTAGAGTATATTTAGCTTGGTTAACCAGTGAAATTTTTCTAAAAATATCCTTGGAAAAAGCCCTCCCTAGCTCCCTTTACTTTTTTCTTCATCCAATAAGTGAGCTTCCTTTCGGCATTGCTGTGCTCGCAGTCTCTCTTGGGAAAAGTTTCAAGTGAACCAATGTCTGGTCATCTTCCAAAGTTTTTCTATAAGAGCTGCTCATACAGTTGCTTCCCACGGTATCAAAGATTCAGGGCTTTTATTCATCTGCCCGAAAATATTCCAAACGTCGCGTCATTTCTACATCCGGCAGATAATAGCGCCTTCACTAAGGACCCTCCTCACTCCGTCTGATTAAACGTTTCCGGAAGCAGTCACTCCAGGAATTTTTTTCTGTTACGGAATCCTTCAGCCAGAGAGAGCCCTGCCGATTCTTGACCACTGTGTGACCCCCAGCCATCATCGGGCTTCTCCGAAGGAGCAGATTGGGGCGTCTAGCCATCCTACAATTTAGGAAACAGGCTGTACTGTCCAGTTTGCTTCCTGAGCACTTTTCTACTCCCGTATGGCACGCGAATCGTTTTCTATCCTGCTCCAAGTAACGATCACTCGTAAATTAAAGATCAATTAGTCACGCAGTCAGGGGTGGCCCTATACTTTGAATACGGCGAATTCGCATACGTTGTGCATCCGTTCAGTAAAGTGGTCCCATGACAACTATAACCTGAGATTACTAAAGCTACCAGGAAACATGCTCTGGATTTTACAAGTGTGTTCCCAAGTGGTTCCTACATCATTTGCACGATACAGCTTTTCATGGAAAAGACTATACTCTCATTAAAATTACTTGCTAGTTGACACTTTAAGAGCTGGAGCTGGTTTCCAACAATCAGAGCACTCAACGTCACGTTCAAACTGTTTGTCCTTGCTGATCTGCGCAAGAAATGGTCAGTCCACTTCCAATTACTTGACCAGTTTTCTTTCTTGATGCGTTTGGGTCCCAAATCCTGGGTCTGGGCCTTTTATTTCGCATTTCATCATACATTTAAACGGAACACACACACACACACAGATACAGCGCTAGCAACGAAATATGGACATTTGATGCACAGTGCAAGCATAACGCTACAGTACCATTTACCAAAAGACCCAACTCAGCCTCACATATACAATTATTACCATCTCAGAGATCGGCCTAAATAGATAAGCTGCATATAACATTGCTTGAGACCGAACTTCTTGGAGGCAGTGAATCAGTGTTGCAGCTGGAACTCTAGAGGAATAATATCAAAGCTTTAACATTATGTCGTGCTGTAGCATAGTGGATAAGTCACAGTTGTGACATGCAGAAAAGCATGTGTTCATATCTCGACAGGAGATGAATTACTTTTTATTTTTATATCTCCTCAAAATTCATTTAATTGGTTTAAATGTGATTTTTTACATTTTATTTTCTCTGTCGTGCAATTTTCAAAATCACATTGACTTCAATACGTAGTCACTCTATTTTTTTGTATAATTCTTTTTTTGCTTGGAATCTGACTGTGACGCCTACAGTCCCTAAATGAGTAACAACAAGCACTGCTCATCGGTTTGTACCATACCAGCTTTTGTAGCCAGTCTGAAGATCGATTCAGGTAACCAGTGAAACTGAGATATTACAGTTTACTTTTAGTGTTGAAACTGAAGTTTTTCTGTCTTGAGTTTGACGTAGATGTGAGCTTCAACCACCGGGAACAAAATGAGCGTGAGTAATAGTTCTGCCGCAGACAGCTACCCACCGTATTCTCAGATACATCCAGTATCACAAGGTAGATTAAATCATGAGTGTAAATTCAGGGATTCAAAACGAGTAGTCTGCCGCAGTTCAGTCACTGGTTACTTAACATTAGTTATGGACAAAGAATTTTGCGTTTCCATCACACATACCGGCAGCCACATCAAACAATACTCCGTGTTACATGTAACTGCACTTGTGAAGAGAACCGCCGTGTTCGCAGGTCACGTTTAACCGAGCGGCAGCCGATGTGGCAACATTGTAGTGACAAGTGACAAATGGCAACTACCAAGTAATTTTAATCGGGCCATAGAGACCAAGTGACAGACCACAGGAGCGGATATCGTTAGAGCACGCTGGTGCACTGGCGATTGACTCTCGAGTCTCCGAGATGGAATAAAGTTTCACTGCTAGAACTTGGTCGCGACGAGAGAAGAGTTGCTGTTTCCTGTTACCACACTTGGCGTCAGCTTTCTGGGGTACACATATATTCCAGGAATTTAGCGATGTCTCATTGGGCGGGGGCACGTAACACTATTGTTGGAAAGGAACGGTGAGTTCGGTGAAGTGATCGGCACTGGGATTCGCTCTCTCAGTTGTCTGTCATCGTCAGCGCCAATAGAAACATAATAGTCACCCACACTCAACAGATACATCTAACACTGGTAACTCCCCATCGCATCACCCTCAGATCTGGTGGTGAGATGGCACCGTGGATAACCAGTAAAAACTTAACGCAGATCAAGCATGAAAACAGGAAGAAAGTGTACTGAACTGTCAAAAACGAAGCAAAACAGAAAGAGTGAACGGTCGAAGCTGTAGATGTGGAACATCGAGCGAGTTGGCAGTGACACGCCGTCGTGGTTATGTGGCCATGGTGTTGGCATACAAAACGGGAGCCCTGTGTTTTAATCTTCTACGTGCCACTCTTTTTCCTTTTTTTCTCCCAACATTATGAACTTTTCTACTGGTCATTGATGTATCTGTTTCATGTATTCACATTTGTGTCTGTGTCATGGTGTAACGTCCGTTTGCAACAGTGAGGTGTGAGGAAGAGATCTATAATGAAAGTTGGTTTCGCACAGTATACCACAGCGTGGTTATTTCGCCTTGGATCTACTGCCTACAGTGGGTCCGAACCAGTAGCAGGTTAGTATGCGAGATCTTGTCTGCTTTCACTGGTACTCGATAACGGGATCCCGCAATTACAAGGCGATGAGCCTCCACACGTATGTACCTCCTCTTTGTTCTACACAGGAACCACGTTAAACGACTCTAGCGTTCCTGTTTGCAAGTTTTGACTCTCGAATTTCATTTTTGTGACATAGCTCACACCAGTTTAATTGTTGTTTTCATTTCTCTGAGAGTTCTGTGCGGCCTCTCACCTGTTCTCACTATTCATCACATTTGCTTGCGACGGAAATATATTCTTATAAAGTGACTCATGTTCTATAACCAGTGTATAGAAATATATTTGCCAAGACTACAGGACAGTTCATAATTGTAAGACAAAAACCTGCATAGGAGGGAGATTTCAAGACGGGTCTCCCACTTTGCAGTCCAACATGGTGAGCACATAACCACGACGTCGTCGACCTACGAATTAGCTTGATGTTGCACATCTTGAGCTTCAACAGTTCAGTGTTTCTATTTTGCTTCTTTTTTCACAGTTCAGTACACCTTCTTCGTGTTCTCACGCTTGATCTGTGTTCATTTTCTGACAGGCTATCCACCCGGCAATCTTAGTACTAAATCTGAGAGGGGTGCGATGGGGAATTTCCCTTGTACGAAGACGTCGCGAAGGTTATGTAACCAATAAATAAATAATCAATTAAAAATTAAGTACTATGAACGGTTGTATCGACTGTAGAATACAACCGCAGAAACAAAGGTAGAATTACATCCCTCAGAATTTTTTGTGAATCGGACGGCACTTTTTTGTTTTTTGATACGAACGCTTTTCGGTGATCACGGCAGATTTATACGGCACATCGCCGTTATCATATGTATTTTGCTTGACAAGAGTCTCATTTTAAGTTTATAGTTTATGTATGGTAATTGAATATAGTGATATTACTTCATATTTGTTTCTTTTTATGTTAAAAGTCATCCCTAACTATTCTGCGCCTTGAAATGGCGAAAGGTTCCGTATTCATTAAATGCACATAAACCGTCCAGTAAGCACCGTTTCTTAGGTGAATAAATGTTTTCGAAGTTCGATAAAAGGAGTTTTTATTTGAAGCGATATCCACGGTCGTGTAAAAGAATCAGAACCGTCCTTACACAAACAGCCATTGTAAAGTGCGCCAAATAAAACAAATGAACTAACAAAAATTATTTTCTTGAGACATTACCTAATTATTTCAATAAGTGTGGCCCACTCCCTAGGATTTATCCGTCCACGATCCGGTCAAAATCCACAACAAAAAAAAGAAAATTTAAAAATTACCGCTAATGGTCTGTGGGAGACAATAAAATACAAACTGTAAAAGTCGAAATTTCACTGGTCAATGTCAGTGTAAATTTACCGATGACAGTGCCACAAAAGCGGGGATACGAAATACTGTTTTCTGAAATTCCTTCACCAAAGAGGAGCAGTAATTATTCCAGAATTCGAATCAAGAATAGGTGCCAAGTGAGTTACTTCGAAATAGACATCCTGGATGCATAGTATGCAGATATAATAGCTCTATACTTAGGAATTAAACGCAACCGCTCACTCAGTGAAAGATCCTCACATTAGGACTGAAACGTTGCACAGTCACACCAACACCTAAGAAAGGAAACAGGAGCAATACGCTGAGTTACAAACCCAGATGACAGACGCCAATCTGGAGGTGTAGTTTGGAGCATATACTCTGTTTGAAGATTATGAATTACCCCGAAGAAAACGATATTGGCAAATGCCACAGATTCACAAAATATTTTTCTCGTGCAACACAACTAGCTCTTTATTCACACCTACTAACCAGTGCTCTCGACAAGCGATCTCAAATTGATTTCATATTTCCAGAAGGCTTTTGGCACCGTTCCTCACAAGCGATTTCCAATTCGTGAATTACATCCCTATTATCGTCTCAGCTGTGCTACTGGAATCGTGATTTTCTGTCAGAAAGGTCATAGTTTGTAGTAAGTGACGGAAAGTCATCGAGTAAACCGGAAGTGATATCTGGCGTTCCAGAAGGGTGTGTTATAGGTCCTCTGCTATTCATCATCTATAAAAATGATTCAGGAGACAATCTGAGATGGTTTACAGATGATGCTGTCGTTTAGGGTCTCGTAAAGTCATCAGAAGATCAAAACCAATTGCAATACCATTTCGGCAAGATATCTGTACGATGTGCAATTTAGTCTATATAACGAAAAGTGTGAGGTCATCTGTATGAGTCTAAAAGGAATCCGTTACATTTCGGTTACACGGGAAATCAAACAAATCTAAACTCTGTCAGTTTAACTAAATACTTAGGAATTACAATCAAGAACAGCTTAAATTGGACGATCACTTAGGTATTGCAGAACACTTAGATACTGCAATACATCTGCTAAAGAGAGTGGCTACATTAGTTTGTCCATCTTCATTCTGGAATATAACTGTGCGGTAAGAGACCCGTATCAGATACAGTTGACGGAGGACAATGGAAAAGTCCAAAGAAGAGCAGCTCGTTTTGTATTATCGTGAAGTTTGGGAGAGAGTTTCAAGGGTACGATGCATGAGATGAGGAGGCAGTCACTAAAACGAAGGGGTTTTTCAATTCGACGAGATCTTTTCAAGTAATTTTAATGACGAACTTTCTCCTTCGAATGCGAAAATATTTTGTTGGTGCCTGCCTACATGGAGGGAAATGACCATCACAATAAAATAAGAGAAATCAGAGCGCCCAGACGATGATTTAAATGTTCGTGTTTCTCGCAAGTTGTTAAGAGACGGGATTGGTAGAGAAATAGTCTGAATATGGTTCTGTGAAATCTATGCCAGGCACACAACTGTGTATTGCAGAGCAGTCACGTAGATGCAGGCAACTCTTTAAAAACCGTGTATAACTACATGATCCACTCACCAGCGATTTTAATGAAATTAATGAATCACGTCTTGATCACTCTTCGTTCACCAGCGTAATGTAGATAATATTTACTGAATAATACACCTTTACTAGGAGTGATGGGTACACTTACGACTTTTAACATAGCTGCATGTGGCGCTACGGTTCTAGATCGGAAAACCGGTCGTGTGTAAGTAAAACAGCAATTTCATCAGCTGACAGTGGAATTCTCCGTAACATCTTGCCCCTCAACAGTTGCGGATACCCGGAATATAAAATACTTCATGTAGATGCTGATGATCTTTCTGAACCTACGTTTTGTTTAAAGCATGATGCAAACGTACCACACAGGAAGCTAATATTGTCGACTATCCATACCAAGTTCCACTGAGCTACATATTTATCGCTTCAAAATTAGCCTTGCTCTAAATTATTTGGCATAAAGTGAAACAAACTCAGCTACTATGGAATAAAACGATGTAATTATATTATTAACATGTTTATATAACCTGATCAGCTCTATCTTATAGTGAACCAGAATTTTAAACCTAGAGAACGTTTTGGACGATAATTACTAAAAGAACGATAAGTTCAGTACGATAAATCGTAATAAAATACTTGTGATGTAATGTAAATAAGGATTTCAAATAAAATATGAGTATCTGTAATGCGGTGTGAAGTACTAAGTACTGCAACACTACTACTACTACTACTACTATTAATAATAATAATAATAATAATAATAATAGTGACTGTAGAACATACAATATGTATTTATGGCTGCACAGAAGTGAGATTTTATGACAGAGAGCTCTGAGGGAGAAAAGTTCGGGGAGACTGTATCAGCAACGGGCTTCGGGAAATGAGGAAGGGCTGGTGTGAAAGAAGAGACTTACCTGTAACGGTGTAAGGATTGTGTCAGAAGAAACGGCAGGCAGCAATTTGAAGTACAAATATTTTCACAAGTTTGCTTTTCCGGTAAAAACTAAAGAGCTCTTTATATTTTTGTAGTGCTTGGAGAAATGATTATACGTGTTTGCAAACTATAGTTGTATGATCAGTCCTTTACACATTATTATGAAGGAAATGAGATTAAATGGGACCATAAGCATTAAGATAATGCAATAACAACAGGTATTTTAAATGAAACGAAGAAATTTACCTGGGTGGCAGTTAAATAACGTCCCTGAATATAGGTGCGCTATATTTTTTACAAGTCTGTCGAGCGGTACACCGTGTAGCAGGATCCGCACATAAGGCCCTCTGTAGTATCCGGCACTGAAAGCTCGCCGCCATGACGTCTCAAACTGGCCATGTACGCTGACCATGAACTACTCCGCCGGCAAATGATGCATTCGGGGTACCATCATTCTACAGTCTCAAATAATGAAAACCACTTCTTATAAATACAGAACTATTTAACTGTGTGGTCTCCTTTGTCCTTTCAGGGGAACTAGTTTGCGTGCATTTTGTGCTCTTGGTCAGAAATAATATGATATTTCACCCGTGATTAATATCACTCGCCGTTTAAGCTCTCTACTTTCTACTAGTTTACGAGGATTCTCTTCCAGCCCGAGAGCCTGTTAGATTTCGCCTGGACGAGGCAGTGAGTGGGGTTTGAATTCTGAAGCGCCACCGGACACTGGGCGTCTCTCTTGTGTGAAATCGTGTTGTATTTACTGTGCAAATGTTTGTGTTTAGTATTTTGTGTATTATTGCTTACTATCGTGGCGTGGAAGGGTTCATTTTGGGTGTTCGTGAGAAGTTTCAGGAGGATATGGGACAAAGTTTGTGATACTTCATAAAATTTTATGGATTTATCCTGAATGAGTGTATAAAGAGTGTGTTGGCATAGTAACTCGTTTGTTTTGGTCCGAGACGTATCTGTCAACCCTAAAACGATGTGGAATGTTTTGTTTTTTGGGCCTTGTAGGCGAATGAGCTTGGAGGTTGTGGGCCACAGAGCACACTTCTGAGCCGCTCGAAATGGCTGGAAGTATCAGAGAGCACCACCACAGGAGGAGTTTGTAGTGTGTAGTCAGTCCCTCACCGTTCAAACAAGGCTGCAACCGAGATAGGAGTCTGCAATATTTTTTTTTTTCTTGTGCCGTGTGAAGTGGCTGTCGATTTCCAGGCCTGAGTACGTAATAGAGTCACGACAAGGCAAATACCGACCGCCAATGCTGAGTTGACGATCTGGGAGCCTGAGCGTGGTCGTAAAGTATAATGCCTGGCACTTGGTAGGATTGACATTAATTTCCCATATTGCCGAACATTGTGTAATTTTATCGAGATGCTGCTGTAGTTTTCTGTGAATGAACAGGAGGCTGAGACAACTCTTACGCATTGCTGTATCGTCAACATAAAATGCTATCTCGCTGTTTCTTGTTTAGGTATGTCATTGGTATAAATGGTGCACGGAACGTGACCTAATACCAGGCCTTGCGGTACTCCTGCCGCAATCGGTCGTGCCTAGCTATATCACACTCCAGATCTTAAGAAAAAGTGACGCCACGTAAGAAACATGCTCTGGTTAACCTATTTCATCAAGTTTGTAGATGAGTCCATCGTATCAGACTCGTTTAAACACTTTCTCTCTCTCTCTCTCTCTCTCTCTCTCTCTCTCTCTCTCTCTCTCTCCAGGAATTCTGCTTCTGCGGATGCCCACGTTGCTCTGACCAAGAAGATATGCTCTAACAAGGTTATGGTAGGTGTAATGCTCATAGGGGAAACAGAACTGTTCAGGCATGAAGATATTGTTTTCAGTGCAGAATCGGCGAAGGAGAGCTAGGATTATTAGTTCTAATTTTTCACTGCGGCCATTAGTAAGAAGACGGGTATCTAAATTTCGGGGAAGGGTTTGAGAAGGATGACGACCTTCGCAGTTTTCTACGCTGAGGGCTGTCAAGGTAAGGTGTCACTATCGTCCTAATAGAGATGGACACAGCATAACTTCGTTACGGGCCACTACAAGTCCCATTGTATGTAAATTGTCCTGACCGCTGTACAGTAAGCCGTAGGTCACGGCCAATGGTGCAATTCAGACTTCTACGAAGGTCTGCGGATAAGAATTCGTTCGCAGCATCGGCTGAGGGTTTTCCGAAGGCTGACTGTGGACCGTGTCCGTCGACCTCAGCCGTTCGTGCCTCCTGAAGACGTTGTGCCATTGTTAACGGCAGAGCAGCAGGATGTGGTCAATGTCAGCAGCCGGGGCGGCACCCACTGACCCGGAACGGTTGCGTGGCCGGGCGGAGCGAGGTCAGCCCGGGGTGCCAGCCGCGGCATCGCCAGCTCACCTCAGCTCACCTCTGCTCACTTGTGGCGTTCGTGTGCCGCGGGTCCACGGTGGCCTCCTAGCATACAGGCCCCTGAGAGAAGCTCACCGGACAAAATATTACTCGCCTCCCCCCACCCCCTCCCCCACTATTAAACGAGCACACTGGCCGCAATGTGGCACTGTAAATTGTGTAGATCTGATGTCGGCTGATCATGCGACCTGGAAAGGCTACTTATATCACAGTTCGCCCGACTATCAATGTGTGTATCAAAGTGACGAATTGTTGAGGATAAGTAACCTGTCTCTGGCCGCAACAGTGAACTGGTTTGCCCTGTGTTTAGGGCCCGGAACGGTGTTGGCAAGCTCTCGTAGAAAATTGTTGTACGGGTTGGCCGCGAGACTGACTGTGAAACGATTCGTCTGCAGATGATAAGAAAATTCTGTGATATGATAGCTGGTCAGGCCAAATGGCTTAAAGTTAATACAAAGTCGCGCTGAAACTTAACCTAATAATGAACCCTAAAATAAAATAAAATTACATGACGATTAGAAAAAGCGCAGTAACGAGATATATAGGGGTGTTCCTGGACGAACGTCGTAACTTTGTACATCATGTAGAGGAAGCGGGCAGGAAAGGCAGCAACGTAATGAATAAAATTATATATCCATTGCAGATAGGCAATTTCTGCTTCTCTTGAAGACAAGTAGAGTATAGCATCAGCCATAAGATATTGTGCGAGTGTCTGGGTTCTTAGACTGGAGCTAGTGAAGCCGGCCTCAATAGTGAAAAAGAGTTCAACGAGGCGTGTAACGGGGGCCTACGGCACTACCCCGAATAACGCTATGTAAGTAATTCTAGGAATATGGGAAAAGGGGAACCTTTTACTGGTTAAAGAAAGGAATTCAAATGTAAATATTTTAAGAGGTCCATGATTAAGGAATTTGTTGCTAGCGCACTCGAGCAGATGTAATTTCGATGGATTGCTCACGCGCTGCCTGCGATATGTAAGCTATAAGAGAATCTCAGACCAAAGAGCAGTGTTGTATGCAGTAGGAACTGTTTGTTAGTTGTAGTAGTAGCGAGTAGTCGTGTGCATGAAATTGGCTGGGCCGGTCGTAGGGAGCGATGGCGGAGCCTGAGCGATATAATATAAGGAAAAAGCAGCCTCGCGCTTATGTAGTATTGTTATATCAAGTCCCCTGTAAATGTTAAAAAATCTCTTAATAATAATCCTTTTTATAAAAATTAACTTTTGACAATCATTCATCTCAGTTTAAAGAATTTACTGATTTCTCCAATCCATGGTCATCTCGATTATTGCAAAGAAAAATCAATTGTTTCTTCTTATACATAAAAGATCTATCGGCCAGCATTGCACTGGCTGTGCCAGAATAATTTCTTATAGGAGCAGATATATATGCGTTATCCGGCGACCTTATTGAGGTAAGAATTTTCAATTTATTCAGAATGCATTTTCAGGCCCATGCCGCAGCACTGCTGACGTCCAAAATTTACCAGTTTAAATTCACAGTCAATTATTGAAAGGTTATAACTGAGCCACAATTTTTTATTGGGAGATTAGTCACATTTTATTATTGATAGGTTATGCAATTTATTTATTGGTAGGTTACGCTAAATGTCAATGTTATAGTTATATTTTTTACTGTTGGGAGGTTTCGGAACTTTTCTGTTGGGAGGTTACAATATGAATGGTGACTGGAACTGAGGCCAGTTCTAAAAAGGCAATAGAAGATCGTATATTACAACTGTGGCAAAATGAATGGGACACTTCAGGCACTGGCTCCAGAACACACCAATTTCTTCCTAACAGATTAAAAATGCGATTTCTTAACACATCGAGGGGATTGATATATTACCTGACTGGCCATGGCCAATGGCCAGCGGCAATGTGGGCACACCAGAACACACATTGTGGGACTGCGCGCTCTATGAAGCTGCAGCGGGTAATGGACGTCACGTCTTAGAGTTATAGGATCCCAATACAGCAGCCGGCCGCGGTGGTCTCGCGGTTCTAGGCGCGCAGTCCGGAACCGTGCGACTGCTACGGTCGCAGGTTCGAATCCTGCCTCGGGCATGGATGTGTGTGATGTCCTTAGGTTAGTTAGGTTTAAGTAGTTCTAAGTTCTAGGGGACTGATGACCACAGCAGTTGAGTCCCATAGTGCTCAGAGCCATTTGAACCATTTGAACCCAATACAGCAATAAGGAGCGAGTACACCTGGCGCATCTTGGACTACACTGCAGCCGCAGTATCCAGGAAGACCAACGAAGGCTTCACGAGGCATTCAAGCGTAAGTCATCGTGCTTCAGTCTAGGCTAGACAACACACTCTGCAGATGGAGAGAAGATAACCGAGGTTGTCGACCACCCAGTGAAATACTGTCCCAAGAATCTATATTTCGTTGGTGCAAGTGGTCATGGCAGTGTGGATTTTAAGAAACATCAGTGAGCAGCGCGGGGTAGCAGCGCGATCTGAGGCACCTGCCACGGTACGCGCGGCTCGCCCCGTCTGAAGTTCGAGTCCTCCCTCGGGCATGTGTGTGTGTGTTTTCCATAGCGTAAGTTATTTTAAGTCAGATACGGTATTGTGTAGGCGTAGGGACCGATGACCTCAGCAGTTTGGTTCCATAGGAACGTAACTACCAAAAGTAACAGTGACAGGTGGAATTATTCGGTGCAGTGGGAACCCTGCTGACATCCTGCCCGACGCCCAAGGCAACCAGCAGACTGTGTTGACCAGAGTACCATGAGAGCGAATCAAGTAGCGGAAACAACCGCGTACAAGACAAGTGCACCAAAGTAAATGAACAAACAGAAAAAATTCTAGTGTTTGTATTAGATTAGTAGCTGGATGATTGGTTAAGGGTTTTAATGTAGTTTTGTAGTAGCCGAAGTAGTAGTTGGTTTTTTTACTTTTTAATCTCTCTTTTCAAAAAAAACTAAATATCAGATATAAATAATTACTATATAACTTATTACTATCCAAGAAAATATGACTTCCATGGTATATTTTACCTTCTTAATAATAGGCTGTAATTATAAAGAATAAATAAATAAGTTGCTGACAAGACAGTGCAGGAAAAGTGGTGCATATAGGTGAGACCGGAGGCACATCGGCACCTTCAGAGATTTTTCCTTTTGTTTTGGAATCTGTCACATCCATGCAAGAATTCGAGGCACCCTTTTTTGACGCAGGAGAGTTAGCTTGTAGCTGTACCAGAAAAGTCAAAATATGTTGAATACTTTCGGAGCTATTCAGGGCGTTACAAAAAGGTACGGCCAAACTTTCAGGAAACATTCCTCACACACAAATAAAGAAAAGATGTTATGTGGACATGTGTCCGGAAACGCTTAACTTCCACGTTAGAGCTCATTTCAGTTTCTGCCACCTACGCTCAATGAAGCACGTTAACATGATTTCATACGGGATACTCTCTACCTGTGCTGCTAGAACATGTGCCTTTACAAGTACGACACAACATGTGGTTCATGCACGATGGAGCTCCTGCGCATTTCAGTCGAAGTGTTCGTACGCTTCTCAACAACAGATTCGGTGACCGATGGATTGGTAGAGGCGGACCAATTCCATGGCCTCCACGCTCTCCTGACCTCAACCCTCTTGACTTTCATTTATGGGGGCATTTGAAAGGTCTTGTCTACGCAACCCCGGTACCAAATGTAGAGACTCTTCGTGCTCGTATTGTGGACGGCTGTGATACAATACGCCATTCTCCAGGGCTGCATCAGCGCATCAGGGATTCGATGCGACGGAGGGTGGATGCATGTATCCTCGCTAACTGAGGACATTTTGAACATTTCCTGTAACAAAGTGTTTGAAGTCACGCTGGTACGTTCTGTTGCTGTGTGTTTCCATCCCATGATTAATTTGATTTGAAGAGAAGTAATAAAATGAGCTCTAACATGGAAAGTAAGCGTTTCCGGACACATGTCCACATAACATTTTCTTTCTTTGTGTGTGAGGAATGTTTCCTGAAAGTTTGGCAGTACCTTTTTGTAACACCCTGTATAAACATTTACTCAGGTCTGTAGCGTGTAGGTATTGCCCCTAGTAACAGCGTAATATCGACACCTTTACAGTGTAATAACAACATTATGAAACACAGACAGAATAAAATTCCTGTTCTTATAAAATAACATGCCTTACTATCTTAAAACGTATCAAAATGAGTACACAACACGTTTTTCGGAAATAGTGTACAATCTCGTAATAGAAATCAATTCAGCTTAGTTGAAATCTAGATCTCTGTTGATAGTTCTTGCTGATGGTTTCGTCAAGCTAATTTTAAGATTTCTCTGTCTAAGGCAAAAGGCCCAGTCTTCTCCAGCCTTTCTGGTGTTTTTATTGAAACTGTGCTCAATTCCTAATTTCCAGGCATAGCCAAATCGCTGCAACTCAGCCAGGGGAATGCCACAGAAGAAACGTGCCGCCGTAGTCAATAACTCTCTTTCTTGCTCAGGAGTATGAGGAGATCCATTACAGAAGATAAACATCTTTGCCAGGGGCGCCAATAATAACCGTTATTCTCGATAACCGGTCTCAGTGATCGGTATTACCATCTTCAGACTCCACAGACAGATCTGAGAGATCTAAAGACAGTAACACTGACTACCGAAACTGGTGATCAGGGGCAATGAATAACTTGGCAAAGAAGTTTATCTTCCCTTGCATATTATGGAAAATCGCCCTCCTGCCTCTCAGCATGAGTAAACTAACGTAGAAACAAATCTTTTCCAAGGAAGTTTTCTTGTCTGAATTTAATTTTAATCTATTATAAAGTGTAATTTTTAGTACCATTCAATTACTCTGATACGCTGTCTAGTGATCTCCTTTACCTCACTAACTCTAATGTGTTTTTTAGGATTTCTCCAATCCGTTTAGCCCCCTATGATCTTTTGTTTACTATCCTCTCCATTTGAAATAAGATATAAGACTTTACTTAAGATTGAATAACTGATTTTCGGAAATTTAGATCACGGGGAAATATCGACACCCTGTCGACATTGCCCAGTATTCGTCTGTCGATATCACCCCATTACACATTGTTGCATGGACTAGACTTTAATGGCTTTTACTAATTCTCTGACTCAGTTATAAAACCCACGCTAAAAGACGCACTAGGAAACATACTTACTCATTACATTATAGTTACTGTCGTTAATAAAGTACGCTAAACTTACTTCAGTTTAAATATAAACCGCAAATAACTTTAAAAAGCCAGTAAATATTAATTTTTAGCCTCACCATCAGACTGACGTTCACAGAAATTCGTCGCCTCTGCACCTAGTTTCTGTAAACATCCGCTGTGCTGCAGCACTGTCTCCTACTGACTATAGTTCTGCTCAGCCGAGGAAACGATGGTGTCGGTGTTGCCTAATACGTCGTTATTCTCTCGGTCTCCCTAGTATTCTTGATATTTGATAAGAGATGAGAAGATATCGGTAAAATGATGTTGTTATTACCAGTCGGAACCCCCGCCAAACATAAATTCAGTATTCAAATCCATAGAGCATTTCGCTTTGGACATAAGTGAAAGAAGACAGTTACGAAACTGTGAACACCGAGAGTATCGCGGCTGGGATATCATATCTTCCAACCTTGACGTAATCAGCGCTGTAACATGGGTCGACGTAAACACGTGACGGTGTGACAATAAGGCGCTGTCGCGTTTGGACTTGCCCATGGACACACAGTCATGGAATTTGACCGATTGGTCCGTTTGTCAACGTGGATTGTTCAAGGTGTATACAAGGGACTGCAACACTCGCAGCCATATAAAACAGCGTATGAACAGTCCTCGTAAAACATGTAACAGGGACCAGAGCCGGATAATCGTTTCGAACCCATCAGGAATTCTTCTGTCAGTTATTGCATGCCCTCCAAACCAGTTTCCGAGCGAAAACTGTGAAAGAAACTATATTCAACTGACATGTCGAGTTCAGAGCTCAGAGCGGAACATTAAGCTGCAGGTCTTCAGAGGATCAAGCAACACATAAAGATGATAATAGCCGACTGCAATTGTATAGTGGGTTCAATGGGTCGCGATTTTGCCTCTTTTACATGTCGCAAGGTGTCGAGTGCATCGACCGTCCGATGAGTCGCTAAACCCGTACTGCTGAAGGGAGTTGCTCAGGCCGGAGACGTTTCTGTAACGTTCTAGAGCTGTTCTTCTCAATATAATTTGGGCCCGTTGTGATAAACGTGAACGAGAACCAGGATGTATATTTCATCATTCTCGGTGACAATTTCTTCTACGCAATCAAATGAGT
Source organism: Schistocerca americana (assembly GCF_021461395.2). Lineage (NCBI taxonomy): Eukaryota > Metazoa > Arthropoda > Insecta > Orthoptera > Acrididae > Schistocerca > Schistocerca americana. Next base: position 255,415,405 of record NC_060123.1, read on the forward strand.
ATGCTGAGCACACTCCCGTCTTCCAAATGATAACTCGTTTCATTTAATATGTATCAGGGTGGTGATGACCTCGACGTTGAGCGCCCGTAAGCCGAAACACACACACTCCAAATGATAACAACCGTTTTCAGAGGTATGCACAAATATTTTACTGATTTCAAGAAAAATAAATCACCCAATCGTACCTTGATTATTCCCCTGAATCAGTCGATCGTAATCCCACACAAAATGACTGGAACTGTTTGGAACAGTAGGTGAAAGTACCGTTTACCATCCCCGCAGTTTGATAGCTGTTTGAGATCTAATTATAAATGAGTGGCTGCAGCTGAAAGAGAGAAATCTGAAGAAATTTGTGGATGTTCTTCCATGCCGAAATGAGGTCATTAGTAAAGCTAGAGACGGTATCACTCAGCGTTAGTGTGACTTCTCCAGGTGGTGATTGGTACTCCATCTGGCGTGCTTATAAAGTCAAAGATTGACGAGTCCAGAATTAAAATCTAGGGTAGTACTGGATTCAAGACCGGGATGCATTTCATGAAAATCGTCTGCTGTTCGAAGTAAATAACATGCTGTGGATTACTGTATGACTCAATGTATGATACCTAAGCTGATAGACAATCAATGTCAACAAGGGCTGATCAGAAAACGTCGGATTTCAGTGTTCTCTGTATACAAAATTCACATCGAATGTATCGATTACTTAAGCAGAATAACATGCATTTCTGATGTCACCAACAGAAAATTGGTAAATCCAGTGGTATCAGTCACTCAAATACATTTGCGATCCCAATACAAATATCAACATTCGCTCTTATCTATTACATTTCCCCAGGTATTAGTAATAGGCAGTGACGGAAAAAATCACAACTCCAAAAAATAACTACTGCAGAGTAATGAAATTTTGGGAATGCATTTCTCTACGTAACATATTTAAGTTATTAACTTTGCCAGCTCACAGGTCCATGTAATCCCGAGATAAGCCAATTCAAATGTGAAAATATGGTACCTTAATAACCGATGTAACCGGCAGAATGTTGAATGCACCCATGCAAAATGTGCGTGCATTTCGTCGGACGAGCCCCGAACGTCAGTTTGTGGGAATTCCATGCCTGTTGCACTTCATCGGCCAATACAGAGGCGGTTAATAGTGTTTTTAGATGACACGGTAGCTGTCATCCGATGATGTCCCATATGTCTTTGACTGGAGACAAATCTGGTGATCAAGCAGACCAAGGCTACATGTCGACACTCTGTAGAGCATGTTGTGTTACAAATACGGTATGTGGGCGAGCGATATCATGTTGGAAAACATCCCCTAGAATGCTGTTCATGCATCCAAGCACAACAGGTCGAATCAACAGGCTGACGTACAGATTTGAAGTCATGGTGCGTCGAATATTCACGAGTTCTGCTGTCATACGAAATCCCCCCCCCTCGCACCTCTTCCACGGACAATAACTCCAGGCGTAGGTCCAGTGTGTCCAGCCCTCCTTGTAACCAAGACGAGGCCATCAATGGCACCGAAGCAGAACCATCTTTTATCAGGACACACAACAAACCTCTACCCTGCCCTCCAATGAGCTCCCGCTTCCGCTTACCACAACTGAATTCGCAAATGACGGTGGTTTGGTGCCAATGGAATGCGCGCTACAGCCTCGAATCTCTCCTTGATGTAACCGATTTGTAATAATTCGTTGTGTCATTGTGGGGTCAACTGATGCTCAAGTGACTACTGCGGTTGTAGTATGATGGGCCAGAGCTATACGGCGAACACGGAACTTTCCTCTCGATAGTGCCACGTGGCCGTCCGGAGCCCGGTCTTCTTGCGACTGTACATTCCCGTGACCATCACTGCCAGCAATCATGTACAGTGGCTACGTTCCTGGTAAGTCTTTCCGCCTTACCACAAAGAACGTCCAGCTTCTCTAGCCCCATTACATCGCCTCGTTCAAACTCAGTGATGTGTTGATAATGGCGTCGTTGTCGTCTTAACAACATTTGCCATTAACATCGACTCACCACGTGCAGTTTCAAAGGTAACTAACGCTCACGACCGTTACAACGTGTATTTAAAGAGACCTGATCTGCATCTTCATAGGGGCACTACTAGCGCCACTGTTACGCGACTGGGATGAAATTTGAATAGACGTCATTTTGCACTGGTAGAAACAGGCCTCCCAGTTTTAGTTTATGATGAACAACTCTCTCTTGAAACTTCCTGGCAGATTAAAACTGTGTGTCCGACCGAGACTCGAACTCGGGACCTTTGCCTTTCGCGGGCAAGTGCTCTACCAACTGAGCTACCGAAGCACGACTCACAGCCGGTCCTCACAGCTTTACTTCTGCCAGTATCTCGTCTCCTACCTTCCAAACTTTACAGAAGCTCTCCTGCGAACCTTGCAGAACTAGCACTCCTGAAAGAAAGGATACTGCAGAGACATGGCTTAGCCACAGAATGGGGGATGTTTCCAGAATGAGATTTTCACTCTGCAGCGGAGTGTGCGCTGATATGAAACTTCCTGGCAGATTAAAACTGTGTGCCCGACCGAGACTCGAACTCGGGACCTTTGCCTTTTGGAAGGTAGGAGACGAAATACTGGCAGAAGTAAAGCTGTGAGCACCGGGCGTCAGTCGTGCTTTGGTAGCTCAGCTGGTAGAGCACTTGCCCGCGAAAGGCAAAGGTCCCGAGTTCGAGTCTCGGTCGGGCACACAGTTTTAATCTGCCAGGAAGATTCATATCAGCGCACACTCCGCTGCAGAGTGAAAATCTCATTCTGTAAACTCTCTCTTGATGTTGCAATTTTTTTCCGTCGATGTGTGAGTGACTGCGAAGCTGTTGCGGGATCATAGAGTTTCAGTTACGTGCACCTACAGAATATCTCAGTTGGTTTCCAAAGATGACGATTGTTAATATTTGATTTAGGACTGAAACGAGAGAAAAAATTCCTAGAAGATCGAGAAAACGCGTGTCACACAGGCACTCGTTTATGGAAATTACTACAGTGATACGTGTACCTCGAGTGTAGGTTGTCCATAAATATTGCCAACAAATATAAGGGAGAACAAAAAGTTTCCGTTCGAAGACCGTACAGTCCATAACAGGTATGCCAATCAAGCAAAATCGCCCGTGAACGTTGAGGAGGCATCCCAACGAAGCAGCAGGCTGAAGATAACCGTTTGGCAAAACAATGTGTTCTGCTGCGTAAGAATTCTGTCCTGAAGACCTTTTTAAGGGGACCGAAGGTATGATAATAGCATGGCGAGAGATCATGAGTATAGGGCGGATGCTTGGGTTTTCCCACTTATCCATAATGGATGAGGCTGGCCTCCTAGATGCACTGGCGTCTTTTGTCGAACCTCGACCAGAACTGAACTTGGCGCACCATTCCACAACTGAGATTTTCGAGAGACAAGTTGCTCCATAAACATTTTGTTTGTCCTTCGGCAACCAAGAAAAGATTAAGAGCGTGTTGGTCCTCTTCCCATCCATTTCGAATAATACCGCCATAGTTCACGTTTCCGCTATTATCACACGCAAGTAAAAAAAACACAAATGACACAATAGTTCCTTGCCTTCATGTCTGTGCTTATATACCCACATCGGAATTTCGCTACATTGCTTATACGCTGTAGCAACGCCCCCAAACGTAAACCTTCTGATCGCCCATTATATGGTTCAAATCGCTCTGAGCATATGGGACTTAACATCTGAGGTCATCAGTCCCCTAGAACTTAGAACTACTTAAGCCTAACTAACCTAAAGACATCACAAACATCCATGCCCGAGGCAGGATTCGAACCTGCGACCGTAGCGGTCGCGAGGTTCCAGACTGAAGTGCCTAGAACCGCTCAGCGCCCGTTATATTTCTGTACCGAATCAATACGACAGCAAACAAAAGGTCGCTTTATAAAATTGCCCTGACGTCCTATGTTGATCCGGAATGATCGGTGACTTATTATATCGCTTTACGGTACTCAAACCCCATTCATTACATATAAATGTGACTATTGCTTCCATTTATATTGATGGAGCACGTAAATGCCACGGTATGTAGTAAAAACTCTTTGAATTTGCTCGTTTGTTATTTCAAGTGAGAGATTATACATATAATTTTATTTCATACTTACACCCGCATGTGATGCAGTTACTTTTATGATCTCTTCGCTACTCATTCTGAGGTTTATCCCCATCCAAAATTTCTCTCAAATTTGTAAATATGTCACATCGCCACTCAACACACACATTTCAAAGTCGTAGTGAAAATCGATCGTATCCAGTTCCGTAACTCCTACTTACGTAAGTACGCTACTCAAATCAGTCAAATGCGGGCGCTCTTTTCCAAATGGTAAGAAAATCTTCAGGTTATTCTTCCTAATGGTAAATCCATTCCTCAGCTCTTTGCTTATTGGATATCTACGGCACTGCTTACTATCCACCAAAACTCCGCAATGGACTGAGGATCGCGGTTGTACTCACACCGGTGTTGCAGTCACGACCACGGTGTGAATACGGCTCTGCACGAACATGCGTTTCAGAGGATTCTTATCCATCCATCAAGAAGTAAACTTATTTAAATTAACGTTACATATGCATTAGTATATAAAAGTTTCTGGCAAACTTGTGGCATTGTTTCCGAATCATATTTACCCTATATATTTAAAATTTTTATTGGTTCAAATGGCTCTGAGCACTATGGGACTTAACTTCTGTGTTCATCAGTCCCCTAGCAGTCGCGCGGTTTCAGACTGTAGCGCCTAGAACCGTTCGGGCAACACGGCCGGCAAAGTTTTTATTGTTTTAAAGGAAAAACAGATTGCGTACTCAACGTTATAAGCTAGAGAAACGAGGGTACAACGTCTTAAACTTTTTGCTTTAGTTGATGGATGCAATAACATTTGAATGTACTTATGGTTAACTTCGATGTTCCAGCGAAGAATTTCAGTGAAAACTCCTGTGCGCGGAATAGTTTGCCGCGCTTTTGTGAAGGACGGCTGCACAAAGAGTTCTTTGTTGTGGAGACAAAAGGGTCGATTGGAAACGGACAAGTGCCTGAAAAAAAAAAAAACTCCGTGTGAACTGTTCACTTAAATGCTCAGGCATATAGACATTGAAAATGATTTTTTAAGCCCATTCAGATACTCCAAAACACAAATTATAGTAGCGTTTCGAGAAATCAGATTGTATACTGTGTTTCTGAAATAAAATATAGTACAATGATTTTGGTGTACTTCGTCGTTCGGAGCCAATACATCGAACATATAATCCGCATTGTTCTCTCATTAACGGCTGAAATTGCAGTAAGAACATTACGGCGTGAGTCATTCTGTAAATTCTATTCCGAGGATTGGTTTCAACTGGAATAAAGCTGCCGCTTGGTAACCACAATGAATGTGTCATCAAACAGGGAACAGTACGCTTCCTACGCGACTGAAACTGTGTGGCGGACCATAACACGAAACCTCACTCTCGGCCATCTCGGCCATTGAAGCAATGGGCACGGTGGGCTAGGCCCTGGATTCGAGCGCCGGTCTGCTACACCTTTAATCAGCCAGAAAATCTCATATCGATTGGGTCGTAATAATGCACAAACTGTAATTTCATCGATATGCATGTTTCGTATGAAACGGCTTTAATCAAATTCATACAACTTTCACAAAAAGTAACGATTCAATGGAAACTGAGATATGTAAGTGACGATTTCACTGGTAACATCAGTTCATCAGGTGTATTTGTGGTTCTGATGGTAGAGCGTTTTCCATACGAAATAGTGATGTGAAGTCGATCTACGTGTCAGAGAGACTCTTTTTACTGCACACTCTTCTATACAGCGGTAACATCCGCCTGTAACTCTACTATAGGCTGTGGCTAAGAGTTGCACCCTATCTTCGAGGAGCGTTAATCAAGTGGGCTACACAAAGGATTCCATGTGTAGTGTGGGAAAGTAAGTTAGGCATACCAAGAAGGTGAGAACTTGGCTACGAAGTGCCGGCCATAGTGGCCGAGCGTTTCTAGGCGCTACAGTCAGGAACCGCGCGACCACTACGGTCGCGGGTTCGAATCCTGCCTCGGGCGTGGATGTGTGTGATGTCCTTAGGTTAGTTAGGTTTAAGTAATTCCAAATTCTAGGGGACTGATGACCTCAGCAGTTAAGTCCCACAGTGCTCAGAGCCATTTGAACCATTTGGCTACGAAGTCTTTTGCTACACTGTCCTTTGATACGAAGTTCTCGGTTAACTTCAAATCTCAAATTCAGATAAATTCCCAGGCTTGAGACGTGCCGTGTAAACCCAGAACTTTTCATGAAAGATGATACCTTGACTCGGATCACATGGTGCAGTCTTTTTCAACAAATCGTCTGTGAAAATTAAGGTAGATGATCGAGTCACAATACCAAATAGAGCTTAATTTTTCAAACAATAAGATAAAAGGATGCTTAGAACCTCACATAAACAACACAGGTTTTCCCATGTCACGCAGCACCCAACTTCAAAGGTGGCGTGTGTTTCAGTGACTAGGCTACTCTACGTTTTGGAGAAGACTACATTTCTGCATTAATTGAGCTAAGTCTTTGTTAATGGATCTCGTACGAAACGCATACTATTGTAATAATAACCCAATGGAGCTGTTTTGTTACATATTTTATTTACCGCAAGCGGTTTCGAGCGGTGATTCATTCATCCTGTTAATAGCTTTATTGCGTTTGGTACTGTTTGCGAATGAACCACAGCACGCAAGCCTTAACGATAAATGAAATACATAGAAAACAGTTCTGGTGAATTATTATTACAACAGCGTGCATTCCACACTTTTTGCTAAGGCTGCAGAACAACAAGAAAATGTTTACTGGAACTATTTTTCCAAAATTGTTTGCTTTCGGACACATTCACTCAAAAATTTAACTACCGGTTTCGGCCAGCGGCAGCCATCCTTAAATCAATCAAACAGAGCAACAGAATACTCATAACAAACACAGTACGCAACATGGCAAAACAAACGAATGAAATGCATTGGTCATAAATATTACTACTGAGAACCCGTAAAGCTACAGATGTGCATTACTAATAGACGAGGAACACAGATGGTTTTTGAAGATATGACCATGCAAAATCACCATGCGGTCTGTCGGTGGCAGACTCTTCCGTATAGTGAGACTGATAAGTCTCCTTGTCGCAGTTGCGCAGCTGGAATTGTAGTTCCAAATTGAAGGCCAAGTGTCCAAAACTGGAGCATGATACGGTTATAAAGTACTTGAAATAAAAAAGTAGCATGCAAAGGTAGCCTTCCACTTCAAAAATGAGTGACGGGAGAGCGACAGAAAGGGGCAGACTTTCTAAAATGTGGACGATTAGGGAATTTTACAGTTGCAGCGTCGTGACGAATGAAAATTAGTCTCTTCAGAAGAAAAAATAAATGTAAAGAAAACGTCACTTTCCCCTATAAGAAGAACAGAGGTAATCCACTGGAAACGATACATCAGTTTCTGGACATTGTAAATGTTTCACGCTGTTACAAAGTCTCGTCACCATTTGGCTATAATACGTCTCATGGCGGAAATCAAGGGCGCATCCATTCACGGTAGAAAATTTTCAGGCTGCATTAAGTAGCATTCTGCGTCACTGTTGTATTCTGATGCCAATTACAGCAGTTTCCAATAACGTCAAACCTTTTTTGATACAGTTTTGTAGCTTTCGATTAGTGATAGCCTTTTTTCCCCTTTTCTATAAGCGGTAAGTGCGTTGCACAAAGTGTCTGTTCTCACCAGTCAAAAATCTGAAGAACCTTCATTAAAAAGTGAATCGCACTACAAAACGTGACAGAGAAAATGTTTTCCTTCATTCGATTATGGCGAAACAGGCTCAGGGTTTAATTTCACTCCTCATGAGCAGGGACAGCTGCCAGATGACATTCGAAACAGATATTAATCCTGTTGCGTCAGTCGCACGTTTCCTGGAAGCTGCAGTTGGTGAATTCCGTCTGTAATGGTACTGGTATTGAGGAGATGTAAGACTTGCTGGGAAGAAATTGAGTAACTGATATGAAAATCACACCGGAAAAATCTTGCATAAAATTTACTCCTGCCTAGAAACTTAACAGTTATAAGTACGTACGCTTCGGTGACTGATGTCAGTGTCATTAAAGTCCTTCAGAGTGTTCTGTCGCATTATCTTATAAAATACTAAAATTTGCGACGTTTCGGACATGTAACAGTGACATTCCTCAAGACAAGCTGGGATGTGAGTGCTATTCCAATGGTGCCACTAGACCACCGTCGTGACCTTTAGTCTAATTTATTGGTCCTGAAATAACATTGATCAGGTTTAGGAGAGAGGGTGGGGATATGAGGGAGACTATATATGGGTTCGGCGGCATGTTCCAAATGGTAGCCTGTTCGTCTCAGCCGATTCCGTAGATTACCGTAAACAGAGGCTTTTTTGCAAAATTCAAAGATGGCTTAAGACAAGGAGATAGTCTTTCTCTTAATGTGCTAAACAAAATTATTAAATAATGGTGGAAAGCACTCGAATATTAAAAAACAAATCAGAATTGGATACAAGGAAAAGGACGTTGCTCTCATCTGTTTAGCATTGTATAGTATCAACTTATTATCGTAAACAGTGTTTCCTCCGTTGTACTGTTTAGCATCCAGCTGCACTTAAGGATCGAAAACTAGATTGCAGATATCGTTTCGGAAGACAATCACCAGCATTAAGAAAAAACAAAAATATCATCTGCGCTATGAATGGCAGTGTGGCTGGTTCTAAGACGCTGATGAATGAACTAGATAGAATTCTGAACGGTGAAATAGGAAACTAGATCTTGTACTCCACCTAGCACAGAGCACCTACAATACGAAAGCAATCGTACGTACGACCGAGCTAAGACAGTAACGGTCAATGAGCTAATGCGTGCGCTTGTATCTTCAGAATACCCAGCTTCAGCAGAAGGAAAAGATTTCATGGATAGGGAAGTATAAGACAAGAAATATTATTGTGCCAAGAAAAAGCGACAATACATACTGGTAATGCAGGAGCGAAGACATACAAAATACGGGTAAAGAGACGCCACACGGAAGCAAGCAAAAAATAATTCGGAACGTCTGAAGGAGAATCTTTAATCTGGCTTACAAGTTGAACGGAAAGAGTCTAGAAGAAGCGAACACTACGAAACACACAACACACGGACACTTTTAGAAATAACGGGTTTAAAGATACGGAAATAATAAACGAATAATCAGACTACGAAGAAAAATTATGAAAGATCAGTGAAGAGAAAGAGGAAAGCGCAAATTATGAGGAGTGGTCCACATCCTACCGCAGGAAAAAGTCGTTGCAAAAAGACATGGTTAACACATTCGACCTATGGTGGGCTGCGAAAGGTTCGAACCACCGTTCAGCCCTGGTTTTCCTTATTTACTTGAAGTGAATGCAGAGGTGTTCTATTGATTACATCCAATGCTGATTCCTTAGCATATTCTTTCTGGTAGTCCGTCTCCAACGACATGAATCTCGAAAGTACGCAAAACATGTTACATCCCACCTGGACGCTAGGAGAAAAATGCAAATACACTGCACTTTTAACAGCGTTGACGAACAACTCGCGAATTTTAGTTGCAAACGTGTTAACAGGACGTCTCGCGCACGTGGCCACTAAACGGGGCTAAGGACTACTTTACAGTTTAAACGATCTCCAAGAACCTCAATCCCAAGTGAAATTCCCTGCGTCGGCATCTCGTCAACTCGAAGTTCCACGAGATAAATTTAGCCGCAACGGTGCCGTAGTGTTTCCGCCGAGCGCTAATAGCACCACAGGAGCCGGTTTGGTTAGCTGTTATTTGTTTCTGACGCACTACGCAGTGGCCCAAAGGGGTAATTTGTAGGTAATTTCTGTAGCTGGGCCGCATTAGGAGGAAAAGAGCGTCCGATGGTGGACATCAAAGCAGTGTAGGCAGAGCCGGGGGCGTGTCGGCACGCCGGCGCAGCCCAGGCGGGCGAACAGATAACAGCGCAGCCGCGGGCTGTTTACGCGGTTCCAGGATGCGGAAGGTGGTTGCCACACTCTGCCCCCGGAATAGCCCGGAAGCGGCTGTTTTTGAACTCGTCAGTCGTAGTTCGGCTGTCGGGAATGCGGCCGCAAACAGGAGGTCATCAACGGGGAGCGGTTGTAAACTCAATGGGTTATCCCGTTCCGCAAGAGATATTTCCGTATTGTGGGAATCACAGTCATGTTCCCCAGTTACCAAATACGCTTCCAGTGGGGTGATAGACCTCGGAGAATGCTTATGAAACATTTATACCTTCTCTAAGAAATAATGAATGCGTCCTGTTGAGTTTCTTTTCTCTTTTAGAATTCGTGAGTGGATCTGAACTAAAGTTGATGATGTGAAACGAGGTGATAATAGAGATCAGTTAAATATAGATTCAGTTACATGAAATGATATCAGTGAAATATTCAGTAAGTTTGAACTAACTAAAATATGCGTCACACGAGGCGAACCTGAATTTACTGCTGATACATATCTTTTGTGTTTGACACAAAATAAATAATGTGACACTTTTTTTTTTCTTCCTCAACCAGTCTCGGCTGAAAAATTCTGAATTTTGTTGGGGGACATCGTGGAATATTCCAGTTTCAGCTCATACAGTCTCACGAAGTCATTTCAGATATTCGAAGGCGCTTGTAGATTTTTGTGGAGACCTAGCAGTGAACAAAAGCACAGTGAGTCGTTGAGCGAGGCTCCTGTTCTCATTGCAACTAGGTCGCTCATAATGGTTCAAATGGCTCTGAGCACTGTGGGACTTAACTTCTGAGGTCATCAGTCCCCTAGAACTTAGAAATACTTAAACCTAACTAACCTAAGGACATCATACAGCCGGCCGGAGTGGACGCGTGGTTCTGGGCGCTACAGTCTGGAACCGAGCGACCGCTACGGTCGCAGGTTCGAATCCTGCATCCGGCATGGATGTGTGTGATGTCCTTAGGTTAGTTAGGTTTAGTTAGTTCTAAGTTCTAGGCGTCCGCAGCTCGTGGTCGTGCGGTAGCGTTCTCGCTTCCCGCGCCCGGGTTCCCGGGTTCGATTCCCTACCGGGTCAGGGATTTTCTCTGCCTCGTGATGACTGGATGTTGTGTGCTGTCCTTAGGTTAGTTAGGTTTAAGTAGTTCTAAGTTCTAGGGGACTGATAACCATAGATGTTAAGTCCCATAGTGCTCAGAGCCATTTGAACCATTTAAGTTCTAGGCGACTGATGACCTCAGAAGTTAAGTCGCGTAGTGCTCAGAGCCATTTGAACCATTTTTAATATCACACGCGACCATGACCGAGGCAGGATTCGAACCTGCGACCGTAGCGGTCGCGCTGCTCCAGACTGTAGCGCCTAGAACCGCTCGGCCACTCCGGCCGGCGGTCGCTCACACCTGTCCCATCTTCCGCGTGCCATTCGGCGGCACACATCTGTGACTCTTACAATGTTGGAACTATTGTGTCTCACTGTTTAGAGGCACAAAACGCGTTTTCAGTTCGTTACTAAGTGCAAATAAGTAAGAGACCGAGTTGATAGGAGCTGAAGGAGTCCAGGTTGCAATAATATGCGGTACGGCACACTGTTAGAGAGAAGGATTATTATTCAAGAAACACATAGTACAATGAAATTACTTATCTTCAGTAGTTTGTAGGACTGCAGCTGCGGCTATGAACTGATAATCTCGTAACATGGAATACCATGAACTAATACAACATATTCTCAGGGACTAAGCCTGATGGGCCCTCCCCAGGGAATCAATGCAAACGTTACAGAACTGGCTGAGGGCCGATTATGAAAGTGCGTCTACTTAGGTTGAAATCTAGCTAACAAGTGAACGAGGCACACTCCAGTTCCGTCGAGCTGCACAGCCTGCTAGCATGCGCTGAGCTCCACAGACGACAGGCTGAAAACCTTGTGTTGGCGCGGCGTTGTAGTAGTATCTGTGGCAATGATACTACAGGAACGTGCGAACACTCTCATTCGAGGTGATCGACGGATCACAATCGAATACCGTATTGCACAACTGTACGTTTTTGTTGGCAGTGCTGAAGACCACCAGATGGGGTACTCAAAGGTGTGTGGCCGCTGGGTTCTTAGTCTCGTAACAGAACATCATAAAGAGCAGCGCAGGATCATATGTGCGGAGTTTCTTTCGCGTTAGCATTCTGATAGTGACACTTTTTCGTCGAACATTGTCACAGGCGATGAAAGAAGGGTTCATCACTTCGAACCAGAGACAAATCGGCAATCCAAGGAGTGAGTCAGACCACCTCTTTTCCGAAGAAAACCTTCAAAGGCGCATTTTCAGCCAGAAGTAATTGCGACAGTCTTCTGGGACTCTGAAGTGGTTAATCTATTTTACGTCCTCCCTCATGGCACAACGGTAACGTCTCAAGTGTACTGTAATACCCGCAGGAAACTGAAGAACCGACTTCAGCGTGTTCGTCGCCACAAAAATGCAAACGAAATTCTCCTTCTCCATGACAACGCAAGGTCTGACACAACTCTGCGAACCAGAGAGGAGTTCGCAAAACTTCATTGGACTGTTCTTCCACATCCACCCTATAGCCCGGATCTCGCACGTTCCGACTTCCATCTTTTTGGCCCAATGAAGGATGCTCTCCGCAAGAAGCAGTACGAGGATGATGCGGAGGTTATTGGTGCAGCGAGACGTAGGTTCTGAGCTCGATGAGTAGGGTCGTAATATTCCGACATACAGGCCCTCATAGTAAGGTGGTGTAAGGCCGTCGCAGTGATCAGACGTTATGCTGAAAAATACGGTTAATGTGGTGCACTGGAATCCTGAATAAAAGCAAAATGTTCTCGGAAAAAGAAGTGTTACATTACTTTCTGAATGCCGCTCATATTTCTGTGTCCTCCGAACACTCCGTTCTCACGTACCCCGCGATAGCATCTCCGGTCGCAGTCTTCGAAATCATCAGTGACAATGGATGTTTGAGTTAGGGCTGGAGGTGTGATGGTGTAGCCTAATAGCAGATGCATCTAGTGGTACATCACGGTCAGAGCTGCCAAGTACTCCTGGATAAACATTTATATCACTAAGCATTGACATATAAGTATGAAGTCAATTTGGGTGCCCCTTTCCTGTGAAATTCCTGTGGGAAAATCTAAACATCTCAGAAAATTAATGCAAAAGTCTTCATAGACAATCTTTTGCTGTCTTTTGCTTGCTAGGTGGCATAGTACTGGCTCAGATTGTTCCAAAAATATCTGAAAATATTCCTCGTAGGGATCTATATACTGCAATACGTTTACGTGATTTTCCTAGTGGTAGCAGTTCATAAGCACAGAATTTCATTTTTTACCCCAAGTACAAAACACTTCTTTCATTAAATTTGAACTGACTTTATTTCTGCTAGAGATTTTACCTCCACCTTTCTCCGTATTTTCCCTGCAGATATAGGCTCTTACTGTATATGCCTTTATATTAAATATTTGAATCCATATCAATATGTGATGCTCATACCTATATAATACTTCATTTTCCTTCAGCATTACAGTTCATTTAAATGGACAAGAAGTTTATTAGCTATCTTTTTAATCCCATAATATTCTTTTCAGTGTGATAAGCTAATTCTAAAAAGTTCTTTTTGGGGGCGACACTTCATATATCTTGATCTCTTTTGAAGCAACGTGTCTGAATCAGGTACTTCGCCTAACAAGGCTTCCATCTTATACCTATAATAATAGGAATTTTTACTTTGGTGATGGCAACCTCCCATAATTATATTACAGCGGAGCTGGCCTCTGTGGCCGAATGGTTCTAGGCACTTCAGTCCGGAACCGCGCTGCTGCTACGGTCGCCTCGGGCTTGGGTTAGTTAGGTTTAAGTAGTTCTAAGTCTAGGGGACTGTTGACCTCAGATGTTAAGTCCCATAGTGCTTAAAGCCTTTTGAACCATTTTGTTACAGTGGTTTTCATGAGAAACCGCGTCTACCAAATAGATTTTCTGTGTGCCAGCGACTTTGATCCTCCAGAGGCTTCAACTAAATCCTGTAACGCTAGAAATTGAAAACACAACAATCGTATTCCTCAGGAGTAGGAGACGAATTGTAGGAATGTTCAGGTAATAAAATCTGTCAGAGGTTGATTCATTCACTGATGCTTGGCAGCCCATTACAGGATCAAGAATATTTCCCTCTGTATCACGTCTGTTAATAACTAGTCATTTTTTGTAGTATGCAGCTTTAAATGGCAAACAGAAAGAATTACATTTAGTTGAGCGGAAAACGACAGGCATCATGTTGAGATTAAGTGATGTAAGTATCACTTTAGTTCTGGTCGTGGTGCTCGATTTACGATGTGGAGTAAGCCTAGCTGTGGTCGTAAACTATGACTGCAAGGACATTCCATTATACATTACAGTTAAAACAGTAATAAAACCTCACGCAGAATGGACTTTATCGCCTCTAATATAGACCTTTTTTAAGGCGCATGACACTTAAAATGTTGTTGACGTGCATTTACATTTAATAATTTCCACGTAAAAAGGTTTCGGGTGGGTTATTTTTAACGTGTCCGTTACCTTGAGCTACGTTGTATTAGAATTGACGACGTGTCTGAACCCTTCTTGCCAGGACCATGATTCCAGATCATTGGATTTATTTTTCTTCGGGCAGAAATAAGTTATTCACTTAGTACTTTGGCTACATTACATTTGACATGATTGGAAAGTTACACATTAATATTCGTTTCATTAATTGCGACATATCTTCTGCAGTCTATACTTCCATACACTGCATGCGCGTTTCGGTTTTAACATTAAGCTATCTTCAATGGGTTGGATCTAGCGTTGCATTAATGTAAAAATTGTACACCGAGTGCAACATAAATATATACTGCAATAAGAAAAAGGAGTGTCAGCTCATAAAATGAATGTATACGTGCTTCGGCAATTGGCCACAAGAGAGCTAATTACAGGGTGATTCACGTAAAGACGTAACACCCCTTTTATTTCGTGAACGGCTACACATACCGAAACGCAGTTGTCGGTAAGTGTTAGAGCGTCCAGGGCACATATGTTTTTGTTCGGTTAAAGTTTTTCGCGCTCGTATCAAATGAGATATCGAATCAAGTGCATTTTTAAATGGAACCGTATACCTTTTATATCTGCATTCGACAGCTCTTGAGAAGACATTGTAGTAATACAGAGTTTGTTAATGTTGAGGTTGACACCTGTGGTAAAACAAATCGAGAAATGTCCTAGAAATGACAGCACGGTCGCTGGAAACGGCGTTTGCAGTACAAACATTACCGAGCAGGATGCACAGTATATCGTAAGGTAGACTGCGCTACAAAAATAAAGCTTTATTTTCTCTTGAACCAACTTAAGTCCTCGATGCAGGTTCACCTACGAATGTTGTATATGGAAATACGACATAGGCTAGAAACTATAACTAAAGCTTAGGAAAACTATTACACGTTTGTGTATCCTTCCATATTTACGTGAGCTGCGGCAGAGAAATCAACTGTTAATTTTTCAAAGATAAAGAGGTCTTATACGCTGCAAAAAGCAACTACTGTATTAAATATCTACATGTTACAAGGAAGATTTGATCTGTCTTTTCCTTGCAAGGATGTGCGTTAATTAGAGATGAAATACACTGAAGCGCGAAAGAAACTGCTCCAGGCATGCATATGCAAATATAGAGATATGTAAACAGGCAGAATAAGGCACAGCTGTCGGCATCGCCTGTGTGGGACACAGCATCTCCGAGGTAACAATGAAGTGGGGATTTTCTCGTACGACCATTTCACGAGGGTTGCGTGAATATCGGGAAGCTCGTAAAATATCAAATCTCCGACATCGTTGCGGCCGGAAAAAGATCCTTCAAGAACGGGTCCAACGACGACTGAAGAGAATCGTTCAGCGTGACAGAAATGCAACCCTTCCGCAAATCGCTGCAGATTTCAATGCTGCACTATCAACAAATGTCAGCCTGTGAACCATTCAACGAAATGGGCTTTAGGAGCCGAAGACCCACTGTGTACCCTTGATGTCTAAACAACACAAAGCTTTATACCTCGCCTGGGCCCGTCAACACCGACGTTGGACTGTTGATGCCTGGAAACACGTTGCCTGGTCGGAAGAGTCTCTTTTCTGGGGAAATTCCAGCAGATCAATACGACACCCAACACGTCCAGAATTGCTACAGAGTGGCTTCAGGAACACTCTTCTAAGTTTAAACACTTCCGCTGACCACCAAACTCTCCAGACATGTACATTATTGAGCATATTTGGGATGCCTGGCAACGTGTTGTTCAGATATCTACATTTATACAGGATTCGTGGTGTCAATTCCCTCCAGCACTACTTCAGACGTTAGATGAGACTATGCCACGTCGTGTTGCGGAACTTCTTGTTCGCGGGGCCCCTACACGTTATTAGGCCAGTGCACCAGTTTCTTTGGCTCTTGAGTGTACATACTGTCAGACAAGTGTCTCTGCCTACACTGCTCTAAATTATATCATATGTGATACATCCGTTGAACCAAACATTTTGTTAAAAATACTTTGGTGACCACCTGTACACGGCAAAATACATATTCGTCTTTACGAAACGTCGTTTCAAGCCTAACTTAAGCACGTAATGATAGTGTTACAACATACGTGTAATGCACGCTGTCGACTTATTTGACATTGCAACGCCATTTCGTACACACACAAATGAAATAAACAACCTAATAATGATGTGGTAACCACCCAAATCACATAACATAAATTTTCTCTCCCCCAAAAATAAAACTCTATTCTTCATTTAAGCATGTGTCCAAACTGTTGACCATGGACTGAAAGGCACATTTGCCGTTGCCGGTCGAGAGAACGATGATCAGATGTAATTACAATGGATGATATGGTGGACCATGCACTGGCGATTCGACGACATGTATCGTCTGGCGTAGTTGCAACATCGTCATAGGCTGCAGCTTTGAGTGCACCCCAAAGAAAGAAATAGAGAGGGGTCAAACCGCGGGACCTCGCAGGCCATTAGACAACAGAGTTTCGTCTTATCCACCGTCCAGGAAAGTTCTCATTCAGTATTTCCCTTGCAATACGGCACGAGTGAGCTAGATAACCGTCGTGTTGCAGCCGTATACGCGTCGAATATCCAATAGCACCTCTTCTAGAAGCACCGGCAGAATGTTCCTTAGAAAGTGTGCATACGAATGTCCATTAACAACGTAATTTCCTGTGATGCCGCACGATAAGTTTACGCCCCACGGCCGTAGATGTTGCACCTTACAAAGACAGTGCGGGTTTTTGGCTACCCAGTAGTGCATGTAATGCAAATTTATTAGCTTGGTTAGTAAACGTTGCTTCATCGGCAAAGAGCACACGTTGGGAAAACGTAGGGTCGTTTCTCAGTTGGTCAAGGGCAAACCGACAAAATTCTGTAAGACATTCGAAAACACAGTCGTCGAGTACCTGAGTGACCTAGTAGATAGTGTCGGAAGTTCCATGCGGCTTTTCGCGGATGATGCTGTAGTATACAGAGAAGTTGCAGCATTAGAAAATTGTAGCGAAATACAGGAAGATCTGCAGCGGATAGGCACTTGGTGCAGGGAGTGGCAACTGTCCCTTAACATAGACAACTGTAATGTATTGCGAATACATAGAAAGAAGGATCCTTTATTGTATGATTATATGATAGCGGAACAAACACTGGTAGCAGTTACTTCTGTAAAATATCTGGGAGTATGCGTGCGGAACGATTTGAAGTGGAATGATCATATAAAATTAATTGTTGGTAAGGCGGGTACCAGGTTGAGATTCATTGGGAGAGTGCTTAGAAAATGTAGTCCATCAACAAAGGAGGTGGCTTACAAAACACTCGTTCGACCTATATGCTCATCAGTGTGGGATCCGTACCAGATCGGTTTGACGGAGGAGATAGAGAAGATCCAAAGAAGAGCGGCGCGTTTCGTCACTGGGTTATTTGGTAACCGTGATAGCGTTACGGAGATGTTTAATAAACTCAAGTGGCAGACTCTGCAAGAGACGCGCTCTGCATCGCGGTGTAGATAGCTCGCCAGGTTTCGAGAGGGTGCGTTTCTGGATGAGGTATCGAATATATTGCTTCCCCCTACTTATACCTCCCGAGGAGATCACGAATGTAAAATTAGAGAGATTAGAGCGCGCACGGAGGCTTTCAGACAGTCGTTCTTCCCGCGAACCATACGCGACTGGAACAGGAAAGGGAGGTAATGACAGTGGCACGTAAAGTGCCCTCCGCCACACACCGTTGGGTGGCTTGCGGAGTATAAATGTAGATGTAGATGTAGATGTAGATGTCGTGACAGATGACAGGGATGGCAATTCTGTCGATATGCAGGATGCGAATGACACCTGTCTGGCTGATTCTTTGGAAATATGTCTCGTACCACTGTGCGGATTCATTAGCGTCGTAGCCAGAACAGCTTCCTCTTGCTGCACGTAGGCACGCGCGAGTTCTACTTCTGGCTACAAAAATAATTTTGGTGGGCCAATCCAGGAAAGAATTAAGTGATCTGCATTGCCAAGTAGATGACATACATAGGCGATTTGATTCTGCAATTATCAGTATAGAAAAAGTCCCAAACCTGTACTAGAAGCCAAAGTGCAAGAATGTACGTTCCCATTAGGGAATAAGTATGCGAACAAACATAAAAACCCTGGATTCGGGAAAACTGTATTTGAAGTAAAGAACATGGTGAATACTTATAAAGATACTCGAGAAAGAAACATTGCAAGGAAGAAGGAATGGCAAAAGCAACTAACATAAATTTTTGTAATGAAATAGAATCACTATGACAGCACATAAATCAAAACTACAATATTCTCATAACGGCACAGAGTGCTGAACCTCTTTTGAGAGAAGAAAAATTCGACCAACAGTAACAAAAAGGGGACTGGCATGGGCGTAGTGTCTTTACTTTCGAAATGAGCGATGGAGAAAAAACAAAGACAGTAACCAGTACCATGGCAGGAAACGCAGTGAAGTAGGGGCTACACCTTGGCATTTCAAATATGACTTTAGCGCATTTCAGTGATGCGATTGTTGAGGATTTTTTGTTCCAATAGAAGCAGGATATTTTGTAAAGAGAATTTGTAGTAATATGTATACAGACATTCATGGACGACATTCCACGAAAGAAAAATGTGAGACGTGATTTCGCAAACTGTAATATCTGAAAAGGAGAAAATCCGAATTCGAAATTATGCGGAAATGAAAGTTACCTGATGACACAAAAACAACTATGGGTATCATTTCCAGAAAAATTAGAAAATGAAGAGAACTGGTGCAATAACCATGACCAAAGACAGTATGGAAATCTCAATGAGACAGAAACGACAACAAGAATAGTCCGAGAATCTGTATGATTGCACTCAAATGTGATTTGCAGCGTATTCAAGCAGATGTAGATGTAAACGATGCAGGGGTGCAGAAAGGTCGCGGTGGTTATAGCTGCCGCGTCAGAAACACGGATGAGAATAAACTGAGAGCTACGTGTTTCATGAGCCTACCGGGCGTGGAAAGATGGAATGGGCCAATAAACATTAAAAGAGTCGGGAAGCATCAATCTGAGGGAAGGAAGAAGATCACGAACTGTTTTTACAAACAGAAAAGCAATGTAAATAAGATGTACGGTAATTGTATAGAATCCACTGCACAGGAATTCAGCAAAAATGGCAATGTGTTAAACAAAATTTTGGATATATAGTTGATGATAAAATAATTAGTGAATGTAGTGATGTCCCGCCTGAAACTAAAGAAATTAAACAATCCGAATATCAGTAAATTTTAGGTAATAAACATAGTAGTGTAACTAGTGATGGCGAAACATATGTGATTTAGACTGTACAGGAGTTCAAAAGAACGTTTCTGTTAAAACATGGTGTAAAAATTGCAATGGAGGTACAACTATAGAATAAAAAGCAGTGCTGCAGTATAACACCAACTAAAAGCAATAAACGAAGTAATAATCCAAAAGGAAGAAGAAGTGCTGTATAAATATAAATTAATAAAAAGTATGTGATAAAATGAAAAGCTATGATATGGCATTAGAAAAGGACTGGTGTCATTCAGTTTCAACAACTCTCAGCAAAAGCGTAGCCTCTTAGGCAGTTCGTTCCCATTCAGTTATTGCACTATCTGATTTTTTATGGGTTCTGTTGAAGTTCTTTGAGGAATATTCGCCATACACTGCGATCCGAGGTGGCAAGTTGTAGTCCAATCTTGCGTACAGAACGCCTGAGACATCGACTGAATCGTCTTTCACTCTTACAAAATTCTCTGGTGTGCACACACGTTTAGCACGTACACTCCACGTTCCAACGTATCACCCGTTTCGTCGTAGTTCTATACCTACACTTTGATACCATGTGCCGACGGTACAGGAACATGATGTGCAATATTAAAATGAGCATGAAATACACGCCTCGTAGCCACGTAGCTGTCGTTGTTTTTGTAAATCGCTTTCACGGCAACACCACATTTTTCACCAGTACACGACGCCGTCTCGACTGCAGATCGTTATCAGGGTCAGTGGCAAAGGTTTGTTGTTCAGATGGCACCACTCCCATTTTTTGGTTCCTTACGGTTGCCAAATCGCCTGTTTCGCTGTTGCACGTGCTGGAAGAGTATTTTCAGATAAGGCAGAATCTGTAAAAAGGTATAATCACTTGAATATAGTAGACCGTAAGCCACATTTGTTTCACTATATCCTGCATCCACGACCAAAAGGGCAGGAAACAAAAAATTATGGAGTGAGAGGCTATTAACAGAAGTAACGTATCTTCTAACAACTCATTAACTACATTTAAAAAAAAAAATGAAAATATCTGTCACAGGTGCCAGTCCTTTGAAGAAAATACTACATAGCGAAACTAACTGACTTAACAAACTTCATGAAAACGTCGAGAAATTTTTCATTAAAAATTTATGATAGACCTCGCTCTGACTGCAGGGTAATGGCTGGTGCACTAGCACCAGAATCAACAAAATTTACAGTTTTCTACTTTCGGAGAAGTACTATCATCACCAAGCAGATACTTTGGTCCCAATACTCTTGTTTCAGTGTTTGTCCAAGCATTACATAAGGTGACAGGTGACAGGTATAATTTAGGTATCTGAATTTTTGCTAACTAAATCCATTGTGAGCGATCAGGGATATTGTAAGCTGTATTGCAGAAGTTAAGTGAATATCTTTGAGCTGCGCGAGGGCGCAGTAGAGCAGACTAAGTTCAGCTGGGCTAGAGAGAGCAGGCGAAGTTCCAGTGTGTTAGAGCAAGGGTGATAATATTAACCAGGGTTAGTGACGAAGCTATGGCAATATTGTGATTCAAATTTTGTTCAGTCAACATGCTTATGAAACTAATTTGTGAAGGAAGAAATCCAATCGAACGTCAGGTAAGTTGATGTTAATTTTTTCACTATTGCTGCGCCATCGAGCGGACTTGCTTATTGTACTGAGAATTGTTAGATTTGAGAGATAGAAAAGTGTATTGGTTGGATATTGAGAAGTTCATTAAATATAAAATCTGTCTTGAGCACTTGTTCTCAATACACGAAAAAGACACAGTGTTGCCATTTTTGGACATATTTCATTTTCTTACCAACTTTTCTCTTACCATTCTTTTAATGGATAATCCTAATAAGACTGATAAAACAAGTTCGATTTGCAATTAACAGAGAACTAATTGCACCGCTAGAGTTTCTCTATGTAGACACAGAAATTTGCAGCTTTAGCATAGTGGTGGTGGTGGTGGTTAGTGTTTAACGCCCCGTCGACAACGACGTCATTAGAGACGGAGCGCAAGCTCGGGTTAGGGAAGGATTGGGAAGGAAATCGGCCGTGCCCTTTCAAAGGAACCATCCCGGCAGTTGCCTGAAACGATTTAGGGAAATCACGGAAAACCTAAATCAGGATGGCCGGAGACGGGATTGAACCGTCGTCCTCCCGAATGCGAGTCCAGTGTTTTAGCATAGCGGCGCACAAGACAGAGCAGTACTGCAATGCGTTATACAGATGTGCGCAGATTACATGTAAGGAGGAAACATTTTGATTGTTTTATTTGTACAATCAGGACTAACTTGTATTATTCACACACAGTTTTTGTGGTCAAATTTTGCCATGCCATTGACTCTAGATTTCATGTCCAAGATATTCAGGCAATTTATATTGTTCAGAACTCTTTCAGTCAGATCGCTAACATGTACAATACGAAATACTTCCCTTTTCATTATAACAATCAGTTATTTTTATAGTGCAGCCTGTTTTTCATACTACGACAGTACAAGTCACAATAAGCCAGTTGATTTGTTACCTCAGCTCAGGCTTACAGCCAAACAGTATAGTTTAGGCTATAATTTCGTTTATTTAGATCAATTTAAAAGGTACTGGGAAAACAATATGGATGATTTGTTGATGCGACAAAAACCTCAGAACAACATTTGAAAATATCGAACCATATATTTAAGACATGAATTGAAACTGAAAATGTGTGAATTTATAAAGAAATAAATTACTTACTTCATCACATTATTTCATTAAAGACATCAGAAAAATCGAAGTAAAGCCGAAGGCCTTAAATTTATCCCTTTCGGAAGTCAAAGAACCGACTTACAGAATTTCTGAGGTTATACAGATCTATAGCTACTTTGTAGAGGGACAAGCATCTACTGGTCCTAATCTAAATAACTTACTGAAAAATAATTGTGTGTTCATGTGGATGGATGCATACCAGTCCCCATTAAAAACTTAGAGAATATCCATCACGAGGGAAGATTTTGTGCCATCTTAATTTAGATAACGTTTTCTTACGAGACCTGACAGTTGTGACTATGGAGAGTGTGTTATTGTATGTAAAGGAAGTACAGAGGAAGAGTGTGTTAAATAGTAGCCCCCTGCCTTTGCATATATAACATCAACGAAGTACGAGAAAACTTTTACTATTCCATAAAAAAAAGCTTTGGCCATAGTGTAGGGGTCTAAAAGTTTAGGAATTTTTCGTAGGGGACAAAAACAGTTACACGTATTCACCATTTTGCACTGATATTTTTGAACGATTCTAGACTGTGATGAATTTTAGAATACGCCACTACCCCCAGCATACTAAATCTGTAGCGACTGCGAAGACAAGATTAGCCTAATTACAGCATCAATAGAGGTGTTTAAGCAATCATTCTTCCCATGATCCATAATGAATCAAACAGAAAAAAAGTGCCCTAATAACTGGAACAACGGGACATACCCTAGCCATGTATTTTACAGTGGATTGCAGAATATAGATGTACATGTAGGCAGATAAACATTCAAAAAGAGAGGCACTATTTTTGTGGCCATTTAATTCGAAAAGTCAATGTGTAAAAGGCTCTGAGAACTGTAGCACTATTGCTCTGTCCAGATTACATGAATGGGCAAATGACTTTGTCACCAAAGGTCAAGACAAGGGCATGTTAAGAATAGAGCAGAGGGGAAGTGGAGAATAATTGACATTTGCAAGAATGCCGGGGGCTCTAAAAATCAGGAAGAATCTCTAAAACCAGTGAACAATTAGTTCAATAATACTTATAAAGAAATCAAATTGAGAAAACTTCTCATCGAATTGATAGTGGTATACTTTATTTATGTACGAGTCTAGATTCAGAAATTAGACCACTATGTTACCCAGTTAGGCTGCTGACTACATAAATAAAGTAATGATAACTTTAATTTAGTTATGAAGAAGGTGGATCTCAAAAATGTGTAAGAAAAATTTCGTAAGATAATACTTTTAATAATTTAGCCGAAAGATTGATAGAACAAGTAAAATCTTTTAATGCATCTCAAATGTAGAGATTAACTAATGCTTATCAGGAAAGGACCAATTCATACTATTAAATGCAGAATTGCAGAGTAATTAGTAGCAGTTGACTTCTATGAGACAGTATCAAAACATCCACGCATATCACTCATATTTAAGTAGTGCTTGAAGTTTTTAAAAATTATGAAATTGTAACTCTTAGGAAAGCTACTGCTGAAGCTGTTTTCAGTAAATACATGGGAGATTATTTTTAAAAGGTGGGAAAACTGAGATCAGTTTTGTCAGACAGTGGGTCACAACTTCATTCAAAAATCTGGTAACAAGGAAAGAAGAATGTGATAAGGAAGTCATTCATATTTTGGCTTATCACTTATCTAGCAACCCAGCCTCAAGATACATGTGGGAGGTGGTAAATAGTTTGTGATGCACATGTTGTCACAATAAGGATAGTTCATCAGAGAGGTATATTTTGGAACTGGAAGACACAATGAACTCACTGAGCGATAAAAGTACTGGATTTAAATCAGAAGAAATTTGATTGGGCAGAAAGCTATAACTTTCATACAACAGTTATTAGGCTTTCCACCTAGAACTAAATGTAGTTTAGGTGAAATGAAAGTCAAGTTAAAGAAAAAAATTCGCAAGCAAGCAGAAGTATGAATAAGTAGACATGTTAAAAATTTAAGAGAAGCTTAATTCAAATTAAGAGATGAAAATCAAATGAAATTTATCATGTTGTTGCTGTGATCTTCAGTCCAGAGACTGGTTTGATGCAGCTCTCCATGCTACTCTATCCTGTGCAAGCTTCTTCATCTCCCAGTACCTACTGAAACCTACATCCTTCTGAATCTGTTTAGTGCATTCATCTCTTGGTCTCCCTCTACGATATTTACCCTCCACGCTGCCATCCAATACTAAATTGGTAATCCCTTGAAGCCTCAGAATATGCCCTACTAACCTATCCCTTCCTCTAGTCAGGTTGTGCCACAAATTTCTCTTCTCTCCAATTCTATTCAATACCTCCTCGTTAGTTATGTGATCCACCCATGTAATCTTGAGCATTCTTCTGTAGCACCACATTTCGAAAGCTTCTATTCTATTCTTGTCTAAATTATTTATCGTCCACGTTTCACTTCCATACATGGCTACACTCCATACAAATACTTTCAGAAATGGCTTCCTGACGCTTAAATCTATACTTGATGTTAACAAATTTCTCTTCTTCAGAAACGCTTTCCTTGCCATTTCCAGTTTACATTTTATATCCTCTCTACTTCGACCATCATCAGTTATTTTTCTCCCCAAATAGCATAACTCGTTTATTACTTTAAGATTTATAAATTCAAATACTAAGCAATGGTCCGTTCAGAGTTAATACTATATGTCATACAAATGCCTCTATTATGAAATACCCAGAATCTGCAAAATGATTTGGTGTAAGAAATGGTGAGATTGTATAAATGATAAACTGCTTCCTTTGTCATTCATTTGTAAACGACAATGGATACATAAGTGACTTTTACTTCAACAGTGATTAAAATTTTGTATGTATCACATAACGTAAAAAGTGTTTGCACTTATGAACTACTTGCAGTCACTTCTGTATGAACATGTATCATAAAATGGATATGGGCAGTTAGCAAGCTAATACCTTTGTAGTTTCAGGTAAATTAAATGATGCAAAAAATTGTGTGTATAGCTGGACACTACAATAATTAACCCAGTGTGAATATAATACAACATTGTGCGATTATTAATGCGTACTCTGTGAGTACAGACTGTGTGATCTAAACAAGATACTGTGATATTCACCAGTGTGAAATGAACATGCAGTACAAGGTATGACCGTAAGAATTGATGGACGAAATTTATTCTGCCTAAACAAAGATGACTAAACAGACTGCTAAAATGAAAGGTGGACAAATAAAGTAATTTATGACGCAATTAAATAGTAAGAAAATCAAAATTTTAGCTAAGAAATTATAGTAATCTGTGATCAGTATGTTTAGGTACATGTGTAATGCCAACATACAGCTAACACAGATTTTTATTTGTTTATGAACTGCATGTTTTCTTTTTTCTAAATCTCTTATTGCTTTTCTACTTAAAGCTGTGTTATTAGAACTGTGTAACACGGATTTCCAAGAAGTTATAATTGTCAAAACGAGCATGTAGTCTCACCCTGGTTATGTTAACTATTTGTAAATCTTTGCTTTAGGAAACTCCCTGTGATGTAGAGGCACACTGCAGAATGGCATGCGTGCACGTTGTGCGAATCGAGACAGTTTCTAGTGGGATGTGCTCTGGAAAAGACATTGCTATGTCATGTTATGTGTCATCCTAGAAGAAGTTTCAGGGCAGACAAAATGTGCACACCTGTTCAAGATTATGGTTATTAGCATCGATTGGGTGTCCTGTACTACATACAGTTCTTGGAATAACAATTGCACTAAAAACATATGCAGGGTAGAAGAATGCGCAAAAGGTACTTGAGCAGTACAACATGATGCAACATGTTTGAACTCTTGCAAACTGAGTTTAAGCATGACCATAATCAAACACAGCGGGGAAGAGGTGATATTTACTCAAATTTAGGTTTTTAAGAGAGTGATGGTTAGTTGATTTGCCTTTTTTCTTTAAATATGAACAAAATACAAAGTTAATAGTTCGACACACCTCACTGACTATAAACTACCTGGTTTTCTGAGACTTAGTATATGTCCTTTTGTGTTTTCAGATGTCCATTGAGTATAATTACCAAATTATTAATGCTATGTCACAGCTAATAAGTTTATTGAGCTTTCATAAGTCGAAAATTTCTTTTGTTCTCTTTGGAATGTCAAATATTCAAGGGATACAGGCATGCATTGTGATAGCATCCCCTTTCAGTGGAGTATAAGTTACCAGTTCTGATACATCTGAGACCTGTACTGGTAGTGTATGAAATAATTCTGTCTTATCAAAGTTCATACAAGACTCGTTGTTATTTAATAAACTGTGTGTTTTCATTGACCCTTACTTAGCTAGGTTTTATTTTGATGCAAACTATTTCAACCTTACTACTCAATTAAGTATTTCTGTCTTTGTCAAACCTTATTCAGAAGGAAGTTATACAGTTTCTGATTAACTTTTAAATTGAATGAAGTATTTCAGCCGGCCGCGGTGGTCTAGCGGTTCAGGCGCTCAGTCCGGAACCGCGCGACTGCTACGGTCGCAGGTTCGAATCCTGCCTCGGGCATGGGTGTGTGTGATGTCCTTAGGTTAGTTAGGTTTAAGTAGTTCTAAGTTCTAGGGGACTGATGACCACAGATGTTAAGTCCCATAGTGCTCAGAACCCTTTTTTGAAGTATTTCATCTTTCTCAACTTTCATCTGAAAGACACCACTCAGAATCAATTTTTCAGTCTTGATTTGAGCAGGGTTTCCAAAATTACAAAACTTTTAAGTGGTTGGCTTAATGGAAAGTACTAGCTTCCATTTTAGCCTGAGTGTACAATACTGTCACCAACTGACAATATTAAAGAATACAAAGCAGGTAGGAAGTGACAATAAATTAATGACCATACCTCAGCGAGTCATTCTGTCCTGCAATACCAATTTCCTTCGAGTATAATTTACGAGTCGTGCATAACTCAGAGTTTAGGGATGCTAAATTGTTTCATTAACCAGCTAGTTAGATACTGTGATAAAGGAGGGACAGATTGTGAGTACTACTTTTCATAGGAAAAGTGATTTAATGATAAAGATCTTTTAGGCGACTGCATATAAAAATTAAACTATTTAACTGGTCGCATGTTTCAACTGAACGAAAATAAGACTACCTATAAATTACTCAAACGGTGTTTTCCGAAGTTTCGTTGCCAAAGTAAGAGTGTGAAATGGGCAAATGGGGTATCAAACTGGCCAGTGTGAAATCTACCTTGTAAAAAATATTTAACTCCTTGAAAGTAATCAGTGTATCAGTGTAATGAATAAAAACTTAATTAGTGATGTCAGGAAAAGATAAATATTTCATGAAGAATTACTGACAGCTGTATAAATGAAAAACGTACGTCTCTTCAAGTCCCTCACTATAGCATTGGCATGATGTTTCACTGTCAAAATGGCTCTCTTCAAATCAAGCACTAAATTTAGAACATTTAGAGAAAAGGAAAGCAAATAATGTGTCAAAAGGTCATGCTTTCAAAACAAAATTTAAAAACGAAAAAGGAATTTTAAAAATGGTCAGTGTTCTCTACAATTATTTGTCTAGAACTAAGAAATAAATTAGGCAAACACTGGACACACACTTAAATGATGCTCGAAATCATGTGCAGCAAATGAGATGCCAACTGATAATTTGAAATTCAATGTTGAGCTTAGAATCCCAGAATTTTAAAGTGTATTTGTGATTATTTGTGTGCTTGATTATCTCGACTGTACTGTCTGCTGTTGTGTGGCTCTTGCCTATCTATTTCATCTATGCCCAAAGGTGTGAAAACGATATAACAATTTTTTAGTCTCAATATTTTTTCAGTAGTGTTCCCTTATACATCATGAAAGAGAGAGTGTATTCTCAATCGGCAGTGTGAAAATGCTACAACAATTTTTAGTGGCAATAATTTTTCAATAGTGTTCCCTCAAACATTAAGAAAGAAGGCGTGTATTCTCTATCGGCGCCTCATTTGATGTGGATGCTTTCGATCATAATTGCAATTTTTTCACAAATTTTTTGATTAATTAAAATTATTGCAGAGTTCTAACGGCAAACACATTTAGAACAATTTCCCATACAACTAAGACTTCATGAAAGAACAGGAAAAATTACAGCACATACTAAAAAAAGTGAACATTTGATATGTATGTTAATGATAGGGATGATTTGTAGAAA
Organism: Schistocerca americana; assembly: GCF_021461395.2. Classification (NCBI taxonomy): domain Eukaryota; kingdom Metazoa; phylum Arthropoda; class Insecta; order Orthoptera; family Acrididae; genus Schistocerca; species Schistocerca americana. The sequence goes on from NC_060123.1 coordinate 255,444,100, forward strand.
TTTTATGTGGATGAAACTGATTTTTATCACTTTTGGCTAATCAAATTGTGCATATTATAAGATTAGACATGTGATGCAAAACACATTTTCTGCTTTGTACTCAAAACAATAAACTGTAAACTTTATTCCTGTCGTATTCCCACAAGCTGTTTCAAAACAATCTGGGTATTAAGTCTATTTCTTTGTAGCTGTAGACGATTTTTCCATTTGTCTTTTTCCATCATGTGCCTGTGTTACTGACTTAATTGGGTACTCTTATCGTGATCTTCCGTTTTTAACCTGTCTCGTGAAATGCACACAGATAGTTGTGCACTGTCGTTCCATATCTCGCTCCTAGATGATACTTAAGACTCTAACGTTTCAAATACAAAGACTCGGGCTCCTGTGTATCTCCTTTAAGTTTGGCAAATAAAGTCAAGTGTCCAACAAGCTGGACTAGGACATTGTGTATAATTATTTCAGGGCAAAACTTCCAATCTGGTCGCAAAACATTATGGCAGTTCACGTGATGACATAGAGTTTCTTCCTCACCCATTCCCAAATGCTAATATTTTTCGTTCAGAGACATAAGTGAGCCATGCTCGTTTCAAAATCACGCATATAGCACGGGTCTGTGGAGGTCAGTTTGATTTTATGTTTGTTATCAAGAGTTGGATAGGTTTCTGTATTCTCTTAATATTTATAAGTAAAATCTTTGCCTGGACATTTCTTGAAATTTTAGAGAAATTTGTGTCAGGATAACTGATTTCCACAAGCTGCTTAGGAGCACGTTTGATTAATTGACGGTAGATTCTTGCTGAGAACTGTTTCAACATGACCTCTCCTATATACCTCATTCTTATGTTGCAGATGCAGGTATATATGTAGATTTTGTGTTCTGGAACGATATAAATCTGCACCCTTTAATTCGGAGGTCAAAACGTTTGGAAGATCTTTTTTAACGCCTTACCTGTGTTTTGCGAAAATTATTTTAGTAATATAATCGTTTTAGGTCTATTGTCATAGAATTATGGTATGGCTTTATCAAACCCAACCCATGGTGTGACTGTGTTGAGAAAAGGTAATATCAACAAAATGGACTTCTAGGTATGTCGTTCGGCCACGGAATGTATTTGTCTCGCATGTATTTCAAGGTATAGTTTTCATTGCAACAGCATGACTGAGCTTAGATATTACATAAGCACTGGTGTAATAAACAATTGGGACTCTGTCTAGACTTCAAGGGTATTAGCTCGTTAATGTCGTTTGGATTGATTGCACCTTCTTTTGCCAGTTGAGCTATAGCTTGTGAATGGTATCGCCGTGATGCTCATACCCAAATGGTTTTTTTGGTCCAACGTGAGCAGCCATGGGTGCCGCTAATATAAAGTATTTGGTACAGAGTCGATACATCCATGCTGATTTTGGCTCCTTTGGATATTTCATACGCGTTACGTCAGCAGCGCTGATCTCATCCTGCTCATCATTTGTAATTAGACTATCACGTGCGTACGTGTTTACTACTGTCATAATCTGATAAATACAGCGTCCAGCCAATGCCGCCGTAATTTTCGGAAAAGAGGTTCTGTTCCTACTGAACAGAAAGAAACGAAGGACAACCGCGTAACCCTGTCGGAGGGCCATCATTAATGCTTCTGCCTCGAAAGATTATCACTAACCTTGATTCGTGTGCACGGATTTCATATACAAGCATTCGATAATTTCGAGGAGTTTCCTATTAGATTCCATTTTAACAATGGCTATTTCAAGGGGCTGGGCACATTCTTGAGAAATAAAGAGATGTTATTGATCCTTAATCGGTTTTACAATGTCAGAGTAGTATCTTCAGACACATTTATTCTCAGATCATTTACAGGAAAATATTGAGAGCGTTGGTCATCCCATCATTACGAGTCGGGTTATCATAAATTCATCAAATAATAACAGAGAATACTAGGAGGTTGCAAATATCACATGTTCCATAGTGGAAGACCTCATTCCATTCTAAGACGTAAGATGGTGAACGAGCGACTAGAAATGGCTTAATCATCCACACGTTGTAAAACTTGTTTTAAAAGTATATAACCTTTTTCTCACCGTAAAAGTCTGTAACTGAATAATTAAAAACATATTTCAAATATATTAAATATATTACACAGCACATAAATGTGTAGAACTAAAAATATTAACAAAGGGAGCACAAAAAGCAACCTCAGGTTTCGCAACAACAAAATTAGAAAATTCTGGAAAGTACTTACAGCTATCTCTTGTGTGTGCTCCTTCGTGTGATTCTAAAGTCCTGCTTAAAAACTCCTGCAGCAAGAAAAACCGTCGACTAACGACACTACGACCACTCCGTGTAAAATACCTAATTTTGCCTTTTTACAGCAAGCTCTGGAGGAACCACTCTGTGGGGCTACGTTGAGACATTTTGGCGGCTTTTCAACGACAAATACATTTTCCTGGAGTATGTCCTATCGTAAGGATGGGACTCTACACGCAAATGATATGTTTTAGTCGAAATCTGCAGCTAGGCGATTACTTGTAATTTATTAATGTCAAAACTTATTGAGCTGTGAAACTCGGGAAAATATCCCTGTACCTGGGGAACTTCATCACGTTACTATTATGTCTCAGTAACTTCAGAAAAATACCTAAATTTAATATTCGAATTGCAGTATTTAATAACTAGAAATCTTTTTCTGTTATTTAACCTTAATTTACTTTTCTCACTTGTTTTTACGTGGATAATTATCATAATGGTACGCTGGTATGTATCTGCCTGCCTGTCAGACGCAATTTCTCTAGTGTTTCAGCAAATATTTTCGATTTCCTTGTCACATTATGTATATGGATTCAGCCCAAACAAACATCGGCCATCACTCCTTTCATGCGACGCCCACTGCCGTCGACGGAAAGAGTCAGTTGGTTTCCTGTTACAAATAAAATGATTTTAAAGAGACATTTACATACAAATTCGATAGAGTGGCCACAGATTAGTCTGGTGCAATGTGTATTCTATCGCATTAACAGGGGCTATAAAATTCTAAAATCACCCAGTACTCAAGCAGCGAAAGCACTGCTCTGACCTGCACTAACTGCTATAGCCAAGCATGGAGTGCTACTGAGGTTTGTTTTTGGGGGAGGGGACCAGACAGCGAGGCCATGTGTCCCATCGGTTTAGGTACGGATGGGCAAGGAAATCGGCCGTGCTCTTTCAAAGGAACCATCGCGGCGTTTGTCTGAAGTGATTTGAGGAAATCACGGAAAACCTCAATCAGAATGGCCGGAACCGGGTTTGAACCGTGGCCCTCCCGAATGTGACTCCAGTGTGCTAACCACTGCGCCACCTCGCTCCGTGCGATACCAAGTCGCTGCTGGACCGCTGTTTATTTTTCGTGCTTTACTGTCCTTGTTGATACATATCGATAAAACACATATCGCACTAGACTAATCTGGTGCCGGTCTATCAAATGGGTACGTAAAATTCCGCTTTAAAAATCATTTTGTTTGTAGCGGTAAACAAACTGACGCTTTAAAGTTGACATTGGGCGTCGCATGAAAGACGTGATGTGCACTATTTGTTTGGGTTGACTCCAGCTACACAATGCAAAAGCGAAACTGAAAATATCTTATGGTACACCAGAGAAAATGTGTCTGACGACTTTTAGGAGAGATGCCCTGATTCGAAAGCAACTGTTTATCCTCCGTGGATGTAATATATGCATAAAAAGAAGAGTGAAACGTTAGACAAAGTGTTGTCTGAAATTGCTTTATTTCAGTCATGCAGCAGAGTAGGGATCACAAGCGCAACACAAACAACACAAAATTAATTCTTCTCAGAAAGCAACTACACTTACGGACGCGAAATCCAACTCAACTGTATAATGTACGTTTACACTAAGGCACGTGGTGTCCACGCACACTAAGGCAGTGACGTGCTCGGCTTCTTACCGCTCTCGGTACGTTAGAGGCTCTGTTCATCTCATCCTGCAGTGTAACATAGCTATTTTCAGTTCGCTGCTATAGCTGTGCTACATTTTCGGATGCAACACCGTAAACGAACTCCTTGAGACAGCCCGACTGAAAGGTGCAGGGACATCGTCTATAAACCAGTATCAGTCGACCGTCGAAATGTAGCCGAAAATGACAAGCGAAAAGCCTGTACTGACCAATGATACAATGCCTACCATAAGTGACATTATGCATCATAGCTCGAAAGTAAAGCATTGTCAGACAACAATTTACTAAAAATTACATCCACGAAGTGTTTACAACATTTTCGATATATTTTGTTGTGGTCTTTAGTCGAGAGACTGCTTTGATGCAGCTCTCCATGCTACTCTACCCTGTGCAAGCTTCTTCATCTCCCAGTACCTACTGCAACCTAAATCCTTCTGAATCTGCTTAGCGTATTCATCTCTTAGTCTCCCTCTACGATTTTTACAATCCACGTTGCCCTCCAGTAATAAATTGGTGATCCCTTGATGCCTCAGAACATGTCCTGCCAACCGATCTCTTCTTCTAGCCAAGGTGTGCCACAAATTTCTCTTCTCCCCAATTCTATTCAATACCTCCTCATTAGTTATGTGATATATCCATCTAATCTTCAGCATTCTTCTGTAGCACCACATTTCGAAAGTTCTATTGTCTTCTTGTCCAAACTATTTATCGTCCGAGTTTCACTTCCATAAATGGCCACAGTCCATACAAATACTTTCAGAAACGACTTCCTGGCCCTTAAACCTATACTCGATGTTAACAAATTTCTCTTCTTCAGAAAGGCTTTCCTTGCCATTTCCAGTCTACATTTTATATCCTTTCTACTTCGACCATCGTCAGTTATTTGCTCCAGAAACAGCAAAACCCATTTAATACTTTAAGCGTCTCATTTCCTAATCTAATACCCTCAGCATCACGCGATTTAATTCGACTACATTCCATTATCCTCGTTTTGCTTTTGTTGATGATCGTCTTATACCCTCCTTTCAAGACACTGTACAGTCCGCTCAGCTGCTCTTCCAGGTCCTTTGCTGTCGCTGACAGAATTACAATGTCATTGGCGAACCTCAAAGTTTTTATTTCTTCTCCATGGATTTTAATTCCTACTCCGAATTTTTCTTTTGTTTGCTTTACTGCTTCCTCAATATACAGACTGAATAACACCGGGGATAGGTTACTACCCTGTCTCACTCCCTTCCCAACCATTGCTTCCCTTTCATACCCATCGACTCTTATGACTGCCATCTGATTTCTGTACAAATTATAAGTAGCCTTTCGCTCCCTGTATTTTACCCCTGCCACCTTCAGAATTTGAAAGAGAGTATTCCTGTCAGCATTGTCAAAAGCTTTCTCTAAGTCTACAAGTGCTAGAAACGTAGGTTTGCCTTTCCTTAATCTATTTTCTAAGTTAAGTCGTAGGGTTATTATTGCCTCACAAGTTCCAATATTTCTACGGAATCCAACCTGATCTTCCTCGAGGTCGGCTTCAACCAGTTTTTCCATTCGTCTCTAAAGAATTCGTGTTAGTATTTTTCAGCCGTGGCTTATTAAACTGATAGTTCGGTAATTTTCTCATCTGTCAACTCCTGCCTTCAAATAGCTCTGAGCACTATGGGACTTAACATCTATGATCACCAGTCCCCTGGAACTTAGAACTTCCTAAACCCAACAAAATTAAGGACATCACACAACACTCAGTCATCAAGACGCAGAGAAAATCCCTGACCCCGCCGGGAATCTAACCCGGGAACCCGGGCGCGGGAAGCGAGAACGCTACCGCACGACCACGAGCTGCGGACATCCTGCTTTCCTTGTAATTGGAATTATTATGTTCTTCTTGAAGTCTGAGAGTATTTCTCTTGTCTCATACATCTTTCTCACCGGATGGTAGAGTTTTGTCAGTGCTGGCTCTCTCATAGCTATCAGTAGTTCATATGGAATGTTGATTACTGCCAGAGCCTTGTTTCGGCTTAGGTCTTTCAGTGCTCTGTCAAACTGTTCCGCAGTATCATATAAAGTAATTCTGAACAAAAAAAAATTATATGAACATAGATCCACAAATGCTTTGTCAGGGAGGTTTGGGTATTGAAAGGAACTTTAATGCTGGAGTACTGATATGCATAACGTGAATATATACGCAACACAACTGGACCGTGATGTAATTTTTCTTGCAAAGAATGCACGGGTACGTACCATGTTTACACTACCCAACCTGCCATGTATTATGGTCATGTGACGTACGTAGTACGTAGCAAAGTCACCCGTTGTTTGTCCAGTTGTGCCGTGTAAGCCGCATTGTGTAGTATACCGGCGACGAATCGAAAAAAAGTGTGTGTGAAATCTTATGGAACTTTACTGTGAAGGTCATCAGTCCCTAAGCTTACATAATACTTAACGTAAAGTATCCTAAGGGCAAACACACACACCCATACCCGAGGGAGAACTCGAACCTCCGCCGGGACCAGCCGCACAGTCCATGACTGCAGCGCCTAAGACCGCTCGGCTAATCCGGCGCGGCAGGCGACGTATCGGTTAGGTGTGTAGTGTATGGTGCTAGCTGTGTTCGTACAAGCGATGCTAACAATGCCACACGTCTACAGTAATGACGAAGACGCAGAATTGGTGTATGTTTATGGCTTCTGCGACGGTAGTGCTACCGCTGCAGGAGAAGAATACCATAGGCGCTTTCCGACTCGACGGTTACCTGATCGCAGGGTGTTTATCACATTGCGTGCTACAGGCTCTCTTCCAAGTACACAGCTTTCGTCAGAGCACGCACGTAATCAAACCGTGCAAGAACAGGAAGAAACTATCGCAAGTGTTGAACGAAGTTCTAGAACGAGCATATGAAGAATTTCCCTGCGTATGAATGTCCCACATACATGTGTATGGGAATCATAACGTGCGGGAAACCTGTATCCATTTCACATACAGCGTGTCTGAAATCTCCACGTTGGCGACAATGCCCAACGACTACAATTCTGTCGCTGGGCAATTGCGAATAGTCATTTGCTTCCAGTTTTCACGACACGGAATAAACAACACACGCAATAATCATGGGAAAATACACACATCAGTTGATAGCAATTTCCATGTTCGTTTTGATACAAATGTGTGTTGCGGCATGATCGGTAATCTTTTGATAGGTCCATTTATTACCAATCAGCTACTGACAGGAGAGAGGTACCATTCTTTCGAAAATTCATTTGTGGAACTATTGAAACGTCCCCTTAGAAAAATTATACATGACTGTGTATAAACTGACACACAATATTTTTTTAGCGCAACGCAATCTGACTTTCAATACTCCCTACAAAAGAATGGCGCTGACTAACATTAACCTATACCTTTCACAAATCACTTACCTCACAAAAATCTTCGTTACTCGAACTACTGCAATACAGCGAGCGCCACTACTGCCAGCTAAATAAAAGATTCAAACTATGGAAGGCACTAACTACTGATAGGCATAGTTAGCAAATGAAAGATTTTAACAGAGAACAAACAATGTATTCACCTTAATAGTGTTGAAAAATCATAATATACACTCCTGGAAATGGAAAAAAGAACACATTGACACCGGTGTGTCAGACCCACCATACTTGCTCCGGCGAGAGGGCTGTACAAGCAATGATCACACGCACGGCACAGCGGACACACCAGGAACCGCGGTGTTGGCCGTCGAACAGCGCTAGCTGCGCAGCATTTGTGCACCGCCGCCGTCAGTGTCAGCCAGTTTGCCGTGGCATACGGAGCTCCATCGCAGTCTTTAACACTGGTAGCATTCCGCGACAGCGTGGACGTGAACCGTATGTGCAGTTGACGGACTTTGAGCGAGGGCGTATAGTGGGCATGCGGGAGGCCGGGTGGACGTACCGCCGAATTGCTCAACACGTGGGCCGTGAGGTCCCCACAGTACATCGATGTTGTCGCCAGTGGTCGGCGGAAGGTGCACGTGCCCGTCGACCTGGGACCGGACCGCAGCGACGCACGGATGCACGCCAAGACCGTAGGATCCTACGCAGTGCCGTAGGGGACCGCACCGCCACTTCCCAGCAAATTAGGGACACTGTTGCTCCTGGGGTATCGGCGAGGACCATTCGCAACCGTCTCCATGTGGGCTACGGTCCCGCACACCGTTAGGCCGTCTTCCGCTCACGCCCCAACATCGTGCAGCCCGCCTCCAGTGGTGTCGCGACAGGCGTGAATGGAGGGACGAATGGAGACGTGTCGTCTTCAGCGATGAAAGTCGCTTCTGCCTTGGTGCCAATGATGGTCGTATGCGTGTTTGGCGCCGTGCAGGTGAGCGCCACAATCAGGACTGCATACGACCGAGGCACACAGGGCCAACACCCGGCAACATGGTGTGGGGAGCGATCTCCTACACTGGCCGTACACCACTGGTGATCGTCGAGGGGACACTGAATAGTGCACGGTACATCCAAACCGTCATCGAACCCATCGTTCTACCATTCCTAGACCGGCAAGGGAACTTGCTGTTCCAACAGGACAATGCACGTCCGCATGTATCCCGTGCCACCCAACGTGCTCTAGAAGGTGTAAGTCAACTACCCTGGCCAGCAAGATCTCCGGATCTGTCCCCCATTGAGCATGTTCGGGACTGGATGAGGCGTCGTCTCACGCAGTCTGCACGTCCAGCACGAACGCTGGTCCAACTGAGGCGCCAGGTGGAAATGGCATGGCAAGCCGTTCCACAGGACTACATCCAGCATCTCTACAATCGTCTCCATGGGAGAATAGCAGCCTGCATTGCTGCGAAAGGTGGATATACACTGTACTAGTGCCGACATTGTGCATGCTCTGTTGCCTGTGTCTATGTGCCTGTGGTTCTGTCAGTGTGATCATGTGATGTATCTGACCCCAGGAATGTGTCAATAAAGTTTCCCCTTCCTGGGACAATGAATTCACGGTGTTCATATTTCAATTTCCGGGAGTGTATGTTCACACAGTCCTTACCTCATTATTTATTTTCCATTATCTTACCTCATCATTTATTTCCAAGAAAATCCTACCTAAACCCGTTGTCCCTAAATCCTACTTTTTTGGTTCATATCCTCTTTCAAAATACTTTTTTGGCCAACCCATTTTTTATAGCTTCTCAATGCATTTCTTCCAATTCATCAGAACTTGTTCTCTTATATGGCCTACCACATCTTAAGCTAACTTAAATCTACTGAACTTAGATGCTAAACTAAGGGACGAGGCTATGCAGCAGCTCAAAACAATTAACACAAACAGCAATGACAAAAAAATGCAAATTGGCAAAGCTAGCAGCAATATTACAATTAATATAAGGCAATGAGCAGCAAACTAGAAAAATAAATCAGTAGTAAAACTAGCTTAACAGAGTAATACAAAGTGAAATTTAGTAGCACTATGCCTGGCCAACAGCAGCAGAAAATGAAATAACTTCTATCTAAACATGACAAAGCTCAAGCAGAAAAAATATTACAGTAAAAATGGCCATGTTTAATACCTATGTCACATCTATCTTAACACTAGAGTGATGCATCACAAAAACTTACCCTGCAAGAAAGTTACCAAGTCATTAAAAAAATTATTTATGCAATTCCTGTGAAGGGAAATGTCTATTTGTGCTCTCATTTCTAGGAAAGTACATCATAAACGTATTCTTTACTGGGTCTGTAGACAGAAAATAGTGATATTAGTACATCTATTAAACTTTATAATAACCAATGCTGCAGTGCAGCTAGAAACTAGATATTAAAGAAAATGAGCAAATATGTACAAAGGAAGTCATGAAACATCATTCATTAGCCATATGGCATTTCATAAGGTAGTAAAAAAATCTCTCAATTACAAAGACAGTAGACATAATCAGGTGTATAGACATAAAAACATTTCTCGTCATTTCATTAGGCATTTCAGTAAATATCATAAATTAAGAGCTCCACAGTGTTATCATATGTTTTCAAGTTTGAGGGTGTCGTATTTGCGATGCTTTCTACAAAGGAATGCCAATAGCAAGGATAATGGCCCCTTTTTTTTCTCCACCTGTGCCTCTGAAAGGCACACACTAATGGCTTTTTTCCAGGCGACTGCCGTGCAGCTGGGTACCCACGACTCATTACGTGAAGGTGGTCACTTAACTTTCTTACTGAAATATCTACGACACCAGTTTGCTTTACAGTGACAGTCTCATATAAAAAATTTTGCAGGCCGAGAATTTGCGTTGCAAATGTGTAGAAACAAAATCCTATGAATATAACAGTGTTCAAAAGTTTTCGTCGGCATTGTGATACATTCGCACATTTACACACATTTCATAACTCTTAAATTACGATTCTTGGTTTCCAACATCCTTTTCCACAAATCAGAGTCCCTAACCACTACTCATTATTCATACACATATTCGTCGACACTTCTTCAATATTTCATCAAAATAAATATGTAGCATAATCAAATTACTCATTTACGGTAGCATCATCTTATTGATCATAAACATACCTCAACAGCATAATACACATTGTCATCATAAAAATAACAAAAAATGGTTCAAATGGCTCTGAGCACTATGGGACTCAACTGCTGAGGTCATTAGTCCCCTAGAACTTAGAACTAGTTAAACCTAACTAACCTAAGGACATCACAAACATCCATGCCCGAGGCAGGATTCGAACCTGCGACCGTAGCGGTCTTGCGGTCCCAGTCTGCAGCGCCTTTAACCGCACGGCCACTTCGGCCGGCTGTAAAAATAACATCATAGCACCTCAGTCAAATCTCAAAAACGTCGTAGCTTTCTGCAGTAATGTCAAAACCTAAAAAAAATTCTCTGCTCATTTCAATAGTGTCATCTACCTCAAACGTACTTTGAAATCATGCTCCCTTACCAAATACATCATTCAAAGCTCTCATAGTATCACAATGGTTCCGAAAAAATATGAACAGTTCACAAAGTACAGACAAAATACAATTTGATAAGTGTGAAGTTATCCAACAGTGTAATTACATAAACATCTGTCACTGATGTAGTAAAATAAATGTTTGGCTCTCTCTCAGTTAAATGATCAGATAGCTGTGTAATTTATGTGTTAGATAAATATGTTACCGATGTGTAAAGTTGTATAAGCAAATACCATATTAGCTAGGGCTCCATGTGCTTGCCAGACACATAGTACACAATGTAGGCGTGTACCCCCTGAGGATTAATGTAATTATACCCTCAGGTGTTACAGATTACAGCAATGGAATGAAATGTATCACGGAAAACCTTTGTATCATTGTACTTCAAATATCTTTAAAAATAAATGATTTAAGTCCAAAATTAATCTCTCAAATACGTGTCCTGTAGCGCTAAATGTGCGTCTTGCTGTAAGATAATCTCTGTGGTAGTGTCGTAGTTATTGTCCTCCGAAACCTAAGTTCTGCAGAAGCCAATGTACTTACCTCATGATAAACAAAAGTGAAATGCTTTGCATATAGATATCTCAGTTATTACGCTTATTGCTGTGATGAAGAAAGTACTGTGCTGTAACATATTGTTGTGCTACGGAAAAGGCTGTCTCATTGTAGCTATACCACAAAAGTTACTACTAAAACTAGTTTTACTTTCCAGAGTATTTCAGAAAAACTGTGCAGATATAAAACAGAAACACCCCAAAAGCCACATTGTAAATTGTCACTCATTAGTTGCGTCGTGATAAAATCGTGTAGCTGTCACAGAAATTAACCACTGTGTCATCTGGTATCTCACAGAAAGTACTTTAAATCTAGAATGTATTTTCAAGTAAACCAAAATGTTGCATTAAAATCTCATTAGCAGTACCAGTATATGTTCTAAGCATGTAAGCCTTACAGTCGTTACATAATCGTGCAACTAACAAGCAAGAATGTACACACACAATAACGCTGTGACGTCTGTTCACTATAACAATGCATTCGTAATTTTCTGTTTAAATAAGTTCTCTTGGTTCTTGATTGGATATTTAACTTCAAACATTGTTGCATGGTAACAGTTTCTAAGTCTGACAATGCATAGTAGAAATGAGAAGTGAAATGTTTTATGGCAAAGACAAAGTTAAAAAGTAGATTATCTTTCAATAAACGGTTTTACATGTGAAATGTAGTGTAAGCCTTTACTCTTCCTAGTACGCAGAGTTTCAACTTCAACGCAATTATCATGTGGTATACGTCGGATTCTGTAAGGTCCATTGTAAACTAGAAAGAATTTGTGACTCACGTGTTTCTTCTTATGTGACAATGAATGAGCTTTAATGAGAACTTTCTGACCAATATATAATTTCTTTGCATTTGCTTTACCGTGTAGTTTTCTGCTTTTGTCTGCTGCAGATCTTATAGCATTACATTCCATTGATGTAATCTGTAACACCTGAGGGTATAATTACATTTTATAGCCAAATCAATTATGTCCTTGTGTCGAAGTTTACGTGTATTCAGGAAAGGTACAAGCTCTCTGATTCTGTTCGGTCGTTCTTCATTCTTCAGTACAAGAGTAGGTGGTAAAGCAGTGGAATCATGAGGCATTTCATTCAGCACATTTTGAAATAAGTGTAAATATCTGTCCCAATGCTGATGCTTTCTGTGACAATAAAGTCAGCAAAGCTTATTGATTTCTTTCATAATCCGTTCAGACGGGTTGCAATGTGGTGAGTACAATGAAATAAAAACAGGTTTGATTTTATGATGCCGAAGCATGCGTGACCAAACAGCAGATCTGAATTGTGGTCTGTTATCTGAAATGACTTAGTAACGTGCCAAATTTCACGTAAGAAATTTTTAACAAAGGCATTGGATGCAGACTGTCCAGTGGCTTTACGTAACGCTGTGAAAGAAACAAATTTTGAAGTAAGTTCAACAGCGACTAGAACGTACGAAAATCCATTAGATGTTCTGACAAGCGGTCCCATGAGATCAACAGCAGCAAATTGTTTTCATTTAGAAGGAATAATAGGAAACAACAGAGCACGATGTGAGATAGTAGATGGTTTCGCATTTTGACAAAGTTCACAAATAGACAAGACTCTTCGAATTCTCTTTTCCATATTGTTAAAATAACAAATCGTTCGAAGAATATGATAACATTTTCGTGGACCAAAATTTGCGTAGCTGAAATGAATGTACCAAATGAACTCATTAACAAATTCGTCTGGAATGCAAAGTACCCATAGCTTGTCATCAACAGTGCAGCGTTTGAAGAGTATGTTGTTTCTAACCAGGTAATAATGCCGAATCTGAGTGTTTGTCTTTTCATGGCATTTACTTTTGATGTCTTTCCAAATCAGGTCTTTATCTTGTTCATGAGCAATGTCCTTTAAAGATGTGGTGATGAAGTTTTCAAACGCGACTTTCTGAATGTAAGGAATACTGAAATTTTTCTCGAGGTTGCCTTCTGTGTTACTTTTCTCAAGCCCAGCCGGTGCGCGTGACAGTGCTTCCGCAGCAATGTTCTCCCTGCCGGGAATGTAGACTATTGTGAAGTGGAATTCTTGCAGAAACAATGCCCAACGTTTTAATTTGTCATGATTTAATTTTGAAGACATAAGAAATTGTAATGCACGATGATCACTGTATACTTTTACGTGCTTACCAGAAAGAGAGAAACGGAATTTGTTAAATGCCCAAACGATAGCTAAAGCTTCTAATTCAGTAACAGAATAAGTTTTTTCAGATTTTGTTAGCACTCAGCTAGCAAAAGCAATGGTTTTCTGAACAGTAGTGTCACTTTCTGTGGCTTCTTGAAATAAATGAGCACCAAGACCGGTTTTAGAATAATCCGTGCTAAGGCAGAAATCTTGTGACAGATCTGGATGAGCTAGTATTGGCGCGTTAAGTAGCGATTCTTTCAAAGAATTGAATTACAACTCTGCTTGTTCGTCCCAGTTCCAAATAGTATTTTTTCCAGTGAGAGAACAAAGTTTTGATGTAACAAGAATTGGCATATTCAGAAAACGACGGTAAAAATTTACGAGATCTAGAAAACTGCGGACTTGTTTTTTTGTGGATGGAACTGGAATGGCTCTGATTGCTTGTAACTATTCAGGATCCGGCTGAATGGCTTCAGAAGAAATAATATGTCCCAAAAACCTCACCTTTGACCTACCGAATTCAGACTTTTCCAAGTTAACTGTAATTCCAGATTCTGCAAAAATATGTAACACGCTGTTGAGGATGCGATTGTGTTGTTCCCATGACGCTTCTGCTATCAGAATATCGTCCACATATAAGGTGATGTGACGTTTTAAGAACTCAGGTAATATGGAATTTAGCCCGCGAATGAGTGCTGCCGAAGAAATGTTCAAACCAAAAGGAAGTTTCCGAAACTGATAACAAACGCCGAAACAAAGGAAAGCCGTGTATTTTCTACATTCTGGATGATGTTCGATCTGATAAAAGCTGGATCTGAGATCAATGGTAGACAACACTTTTACACCATTAAAATTTTGAAGAAGTTCTTCCAACATTTGCGGCCTGTCGGTTTCAGGAATAATGATACTATTGATTTGTCTCGAATGTAAGACAAGCCTGATCGATCCATTTTTCTTCTCAACAACATGTAATGGATTGTTGTATGAGCTTACTGCAGGCTCAATAATGCCCTCGTCAAGCATAGATTGTATTTCTGTTCTAGCACGGTCCCTATAATGTGCTGGAATTACGTATGGTCTAACACAAAATTTAGTATGTTCACGAACACGAAATTGGTATTGAAATCCCTTGATTGTTCCTGTTTTGTGTGTAAAAACTGTGGAATGTGCTTGTAAAATCTCAAAAAGGTTCTGCCTATCAGTGTCATTACAATTCTCAGTTGTTTGAATTTTATTCTGAATTAACTCATTAGTTTCAAATATGCCGTCGATATCATCCCTGTCAGTACTTGCAGAGTGATTGTTAGTGTCTAGTTCCGTAGAAAATTCCGAACTGTTGTCTAACAGAAGGTAAAGCCGATTAATTTCCTCGTCATGGTTTGAGAGCCAATCTCCAAATTTCAAAGCTATTGACCTACCTTCTGTCTCTAAACTTGTTTCAGCATCGTGAAAGTTTAAGATTACTTTGTATCCATTGAAAAAGTCTACTTCCAATATAATTTCCGTCGACAATAATGGAACAAAAAGAAAGTTCATAGAGAAGCTGTGGCTTTGACAAAAGAATTGTAAGTTGGTTTGTTGGCGTACATCTACACTTTTTCCAAAGATTGCACCTTGTAATTTAATCTTACGTAACGGAAGTGTGGGACAATCGTTCGATCTGTTGCATTTGCTAAAAGCTGTTTCACTAATTACTGAAATGGGACTGCCACAGTCAAATACTGCCGTAAATCTTACGTCATTTACAGTAATGTGAATCACAGGATATGCAATGTTGTTATGTTTTACATCGTGCTCCTGGAGTAAGATGTCCCTAATGTCTTCCATTTTTACGTAATTACTAGCTATGGCAGCTGCGTCGTCAGTTTCATAAGTACGTTTTGTGGCTGCCAGCGGTATGAGTCATTGCCTATTGTGTCTTTATTGGCGCGCGTCGTTATTGGGATTTGGAGACCTAACTTCTACAAATTCAACTTGTCGAGAGGGCCCTGCTCTGTTTGAATCCCACCAGTTCTGATGCAATTCAGCTCTGTCATTACGATAATATCGTCTGTCGTCATGTCGGTAGATTCCATAGTTTCTTTCTTGTTGGTCACGTGGTGGAGAATTTCTCCCTGAATCGTAACTGCGCGCTGGACCGTTGCGTCTAAAGTTATTCTGTCTCCCTTGATAATAATTATTTTGGTTCCCAAATTGTCTGTTTCTCTGATTGTCTCTGTGATAGTCACTACTGTGGAGAGGTGATCTTTCCCTGTAATTATCACTACTCTGCCAACGGTTGTCATATGGGTGGTGTCTGTTTTGGTCACGATTTGTGTTGTGAGAATAGCCTTGTCGTGTCCAGTTATTATTTCTTTCATCGCGGAATTGCGACGGATCTGACATGTAATTGTTGTGTTCCTGTTTCCGCGTTCTGCGATTGTCAGTGTCAATTTATAATTCTTGTAAGAGTCTGCGAAAAGCTTCAATGTTGTCTTTGCAACGTCCTGCCAAAATAATATGTCGTAAATGTTCAGGTAATTAGATTAAGCAAATGCGGATGAGTTCTGAGGGGCTGTATGGGTTTGACAGGTACTGATTCTTGTGCAACATGTCTTCAAAATATTCCACAAGACTGGAAAATTCAGATTGTTCGAAATGTTTCACCATTATGATGCTATGTTTTACTCGGTCTTGTGTAGCTTGAGACCAATATGCTGAGGGGAAGGCATGGTAAAATTCTCCTTCACTGTGACAATCGTGAATGACCGATCGCATTCTTATAGCTGGTTCAGTCTCTAAATAGCCACACATAAATTCTAATCTGTGCTCTAATGACCAGTTGGGAGGAAAACAATGAGAGAATTGATGGAGCCACGCTTGTGGATGAATATCGTTTCCAGAATTCTTAAATGTTTTAAATTTACGTGTAGTAATGAACAGCTTATAGTCAAAATCATCATGAAACTTCATCACGTCGGCGAGTCGCATATCGGTCATTATTATGTCGTTTCGGCGGTTCCATTTCAAAATTCGGTGCATCTTGCCAATTTCTTTCATAATTTCCGAAATGTCCTGTCTTATTATTTTGTGGTTGTTCCGTATTTCTATGTCCCTCTTCCCGTACTGGAGCGCGAGTGTCCTCTGAAATACGTAATTCTTGTATTACTTGTGCCAACTGATCTTGTACTTCCCGGATTTCTCTTTTGTACTGTGTATTGATTTGATTTTGATTTTGTTTGAATTTTCTAATTTGTTCATACTCTTCAGTGTCTGTGAAGGCTACAGGTCTTGTGTCATTCAGATCGTCATCTACCTTTGTAGATAAGTTAGTGAACTGATCTGAAAGTTCGGCTACTTTATCCGATAGTGAAATTATTTCCTCTGTGTGTTTTTCTGAACCAAGTTTCAGAGTGTCCATTTGTGTTGAAATCGTATCTACTGTGTTCTTTAAGTTTCCCTGAGTTTTGCAAGTTGCGTAACCGAATCGGTAGATGCAACTGAGTCAATTTTAGCTTGCAAGGTGTCGTGATTTTCATGAACAATAGTTTGCAGTTCTTTTATGGCTGCTTCGTGATTCTGTAATGCATTTTCATGACACGAAAAAATAGGTTGGAAATGCTCACAAATTTGTGTTTTTACGTCATTACAGACTTTTTGATATTTTGATTCAATGTTATGTAACTCAGTAGTTAAATCTTCACGTGTTTGATCAAGTGTGGTGTCTAACTTCCGAAGATTTTGTTCCATTGTGCCTAACTATTGCTGTGTCTCTCTGGTGTTGTTCCATTGTGTCTAACTTTTGAAGCTTTTGCTGTGTTTGTCTCTGACTTTGTTCCACTGTGTCTAACTTTCGAAGATTTTGTTCCATTGTGTCTAACTTTTGAAGCTTTTGCTGTGTTTGTCCCATTTGTTGTATTAATTGTAATAACAACGCACTGGTGTCTGAAATATGTTCCTCAGTGCTTGTCGGCAGTGAATTTGCACCGGCAACATTCACATTTTGACAAGCAGAAAATGTGTCTTGACTTATTTGAGAAAATGGTGAGGACGCAAAACCTGAATCTACAGTATTTGCAAGATTGTGTCCTGCCATTTCGGATTCCTGAGGCGAGCTGTTGCCGACCGATCGATCGATAATGCTTCCCTGTTCACTAATTGTTTCACTGCCTACACCATTATTTGCAGCCCGCTCCATTTCCCTATGCACAATTACCAAATTACTACTTTGACCATTAGTTAATTCATTACTCGGCGGCGCTAACACACTGCTTTCGTATTCACTGTCATTTATCTGTTTACCTTGGAGCCTAGTATTACGTTTGCACACGCCATTATTGTCACAATATTTCACACGACAACACAGATAAGCACAATTTGAAGAGAAAATAAGAAAACACATTAACATAGCACTGAAAATAATATCTAGTTAATTGCAAGCGCAGCTGCGAAATACTTGGTGCAAATCTACATGCATGCCAGAACAACAATGAAAGACTGCAACTACAAAGGAGATTCTCTCTACAATTACGCGCTAGCAATAAACAATAGCTACACTAATTACACAAACTACAAGAAAAAAAATCAGATGATTCCAGTGAGGTATCCTCGGCTAAGGGTCGACATATGAAACGTCCCCTTAGAAAAATTGTACACGACTGTGCTTAAACTGACACACAATATTTTTTTAGCGCAACGCAATCTGACTTTCAATAATCACTACAAAAGAATGGCCCTGACTAACATTAACCTAAACCTTTCACAAATCACTTACCTCACAAAAATCTTCGTTACTCGAACTACTGCAATACAGCGAGCGCCACTACTGGCAGCTAAATAAAAGATTCAAACTATGGAAGGCACTAACTACTGATAGGCATAGTTAGCAAATGAAAGATTTTAATAGAGAACAAACAATGTATTTACCTTAGTAGTGTTGAAAAATCATAGTATACATAGCAGTTCATGACATCCAGTCTTACAAATTTCAAAACTCCACCATTTCTCTCACCACATCCACCACTGCCGGCGGCTCACCTCCAACTGCGCAACGCTACGCGGTGTTCACAGCCAACTGCCCAACACTACAATGTCAGACAACAATGCAAACCAGCCACAGACTGCACACAGCATAGCCAGTGATTTTCATACAGAGCGCTACGTAGCGTTGCCAATATAAAAACCTAAACAGCCTACTTACACTATTAGAAGACGTTCTTTTAGCCAAGCGAACTGGAATGTACTTTCAACATGACAGTGCCCCTCCACATGTTACCTTACATGAGAGAGACCATATCGACCGCACTTATCCTAATCGCTGGATTGGCCGTGGCGAGGCTATATTAACTGGACCTCAAGATCACCTGACCTTACACCTTTAGATTTCTGTTTGTGGGTTCAAAATGGTTCAAATGGCTCTGAGCACTATGGGACTTAACTTCTAAGGTCATCAGTCCCCTAGAGCTTAGAACTACTTAAACCTAACTAACCTAAGGACATCACACACAGCCATGCCCGAGGCAGGATTCGAACCTGCGACCGTAGCGGTCACGCGGTTCCAGACTGTAGCGCCTTTAACCGCTTGGCCACACCGGCCGGCTCTGTTCGTGGGGTTGGATGAAATCAGAGGTGCACAAAGTGAAGGTAAATACATGAGATGAACTGCTTCGTCGCATCATGAACACTGCTGAATTGATTAGGAACCAACCACAGGCAACTGAATACGCAACACGTTGTGCATATCAATTTTGCAGAATTAAAATTCCTTTCAAAACCCGTACCTCCGTAACGAAGCATTTGCGGAACTATATTGACATAACATTTTTTGCTCAGAATTTATTATACTATCACTGTGTAAAATATTGACCTCTCCTCTCCAAACATCATATATAAAGGGCGTCCACAAAGAAACGAGACGGAGGAATAACTACAGAAACCAGTACTTGTGTGTCAGAAGTATTGACCCTGGCTATTGAGACACTTGTCTCATTGAGACAAGGTGATGAATGGCTGTCTCATAAAATTCCCGGGGCTGCGATGTTAACCAGTTACGCACGTACAGCTCGTTTCTTTTTGAATGCCCTTACACTTTCAGGAAACATTCCTCACACACAAATAAGGAAAAGATATTATGTGGACATGTGTCCGGAAACGTTTAATATCCATGTTAGAGCTCATTTTAGTTTCGTCAGTATGTACTGTACTTCCTCGATTCACCGCCAGTTGGCCTAATTGAAAGAAGGTAAGGTTGACTTCGGTGCTTGTGTTGACATGCGACTCATTGCTCTACAGTACTAGCATCGAGCACATCAGTACGTAGCATCAACAGGTTAGGGTTCATCACGAACGTGGTTTTGCAGTCAGTGCAATGTTTACAAATGCGGAGTTGGCAGATTCCCATTTGATGTATGGATTAGCACGGGGCAATAGCCGTGGCGCGGCACGCTTGTATCGAGACAGATTTCCAGAACGGTGTCCCGACAGGAAGACGTTCGAAGCAATTGATCAGCGTCTTAGGGAGCACGGAACATTCCAGCCTATGATACGCGACTGGGGAAGACCTAGAACGACGAGGACACCTGCAATGGACGAGGCAATTCTTCGTGCAGTTGACGATAACCCTAATGTCAGCGTCAGAGAAGTTGCTGCTGTACAAGGTAACGTTGACCACGTCACTGTATGGAGAGTGCTACGGGAGAACCAGTTGTTTCCGTACCATGTACAGCGTGTGCAGGCACTATCAACAGCTGATTGGCCTCCACGGGTACACTTCTGCGAATGGTTCATCCAACAATGTGTCAATCCTCATTTCAGTGCAAATGTTCTCTTTACGGATGAGGCTTCATTCCAACGTGATCAAACTGTAAATTTTCACAATCAACATGTGTTGGCTGACCAGAACCCGCACGCAATTGTGCATTCACGTCATCAACACAGATTTTCTGTGAACGTTTGGACAGGCATTGTTGGTGATGTCTTGATTGGGCCCCATGTTCTTCCACCTACGCTCAATGGAGCACGTTATCATGATTTCATACGGTATACTCTACCTGCGCTGCTAGAACATGTGTCTTTACAAGTACGACACAACATGTGGTTCATGCACGATGGAGCTCCCGCACATTTACTTTTTTGGTTGTTACTTCTTCAGTACTAGCATAAACCGGAAGAGAATTCGTCTGCGCTAAATACACAATTTTTACACAGATATTTAATAGCAAACTTAATAATGGATACTCCCTTAACTTTGTTGGCAGATCATGACACTTAACACGAGCACATTACAATTAAAAACTTGCTTACCACAAATCATGTTACTATACTTTGCAACACTTGTCAGAGCACAAGTGCTGTAAGGGTGAACCGAGAACTGAATACACAAAAGAAATCTACTAAATTTACGGGGATTTCATCGGCCTGTTTGGAGCGTGACTCATAGCCAGTGCGGTCCCCCTATCTATCGTATCCATCACGACGGTGGCTCTCGGCCAGCATAATTAACGGTTGCACAGCAAAGGCAACGGCAAAGGGAAGGAGCGCCCCTGTGCCTTGACCCGCCGGTCCAGGAAGGTTACACACATTTGCCTTCCTGCATTTAAAAGACGGCAATCACACATCGGGTTCCTCAGGTATTCGACGTTAATACTAACGTCTCCACTTATTATGAATGTAAATTCGTTCTCTCATTATGACTGATTTTGACAGTCTTAGGTATCTGTAATGTGATGGTCTTTAAATAAATGGCGTACAGCACATAATTAAATTTAATGTGCAGGAAAAAGTTGCAGAGGTGGATGCGTGTTCATCTTACGGAATAAAACAGTCTGGTGAAACACCACTCTCGAGAAAGAGGCTATGAAGATAATGAAGCAGCTAATTTTACCAATGAGTGCGATATATATAAATATAGGCTCTTTTGATTCAACAAACGGAATCTGACGACCTTTGAATAAAAGAGGTAGAGATGATAGAAGTCACTCTTAAGAACAGGAATTATAGGAGGATAATCATTCTAGGTTGAGTGATGTTACCTCTAGCTGTCCGCACCTGGCTCTTGTTATTAAATGTCTCCAATACGACGAAAAGCGCTGTTTTGTCTTGAACAGGCTGTCGAACTACAGACCATCAGTCGTCCCAGTCCAAAAGATCAGTAGACCTGCATCTTTCCAAATAGGTAAGGGCAGGTATCTCCTGTGCCAACTCCAGCTTTGACCGACGTGTGTACGTATTTCGGTTCGTCACCTCACGCAGTTTGAAACACAGGTCACTTTTTGCATCTTTCACGATAGGTAGCACACTGGAGCTGAAGTGATTTAGTCTTTGTGAATTTCGTAAGGGTGCTTTCGACCAGCAACTTTCAGCATTATGGGGAGGTCGCAGCAGGCATTGAGCATTTGGGTTCTGTTCACACGATTAGAAACTGTGAGAATGTTGAAGTTACGTAAAATCTTGACCGTCTCTTGTTGGATTTTGCGTGTGGACTTGCTGTGGATATTTTTATGTCTTTGTTCTCGTTTTCGATTGCATCAGAACGCATAGTGATCAATAACCATCTCAGAACTAACCAAGTCTCAGTTCACATGACTTACAGATTCTCTCACTCGCAAGGCCATTTTCCTAAACTATGATTTTTTTATATATTTTTTTTATTTTTACTTTGATGGCATGATGTTCCGTGGAGATGTTAAGAGTTCCCATTCGTTACTGGCCTTCATCCATATCGGTTGACTCTGTACAGCAGATTTGTTTCCACATTATACTGGGTATTTCATATATTTGCGCTTTACGAACAAATTACATTACATAATTCCTTTATTCCTAAATTCTACCACCTCTACCTTACCTACAAGTCTGAATATTTCGTATCACATGCAAAACGTTCTCCACTCGTTTATATTACATTTTGCTGAGGGCTCTGCTGCACGAGTTTCTGTAAGATCTTTTCAGGAATCCAGGTAAAGCAGTTTCTCAAGTTACACAGAGGCGATGACGGAATCCTCGTAAATTATTGCTTCCATCAAACATGCTATGTATTTTCTTGTTATTATACAGTCCTGTACAAATATAGTCCAAAAGGCCTGATTGTAATACTCCGTGAATCAGAGTAGTATGAGGCAAAACTGTAGCTCGAAATTCAGTTGTGTTTCTGAAGAAACTTCCCGCTACGTTGAACTATGCGTAAGCTTAGCTACCGTCGAAACCCTAGCTTTGAAGTCAGATTGCTTTATTAATGGGTCATATTCAGTGCATGGAAGTCTATTTCAAGGCAGAAAGCAGATTCATAATCTTGTATGAACACTCAGGTACAATTTCAAAAGGACTGGAATGCTTCCAATGCTACATGTACATGTTGTGTAAATTTAAAAAGAAGTCTTACACCAGGCCGTCAGCCACACAACTTCACCGTCATTATTATCATCTTCTTCTTCATCACTGATTGCCTGTATGCATGTTCCTAGTCTATCAATTTTTTCCCTCAGAAAATCCCAGAAATTATGGTTTCTACTAAATTTTCGGTTCACGATCTTACAATTTTCCTTTTGTCTTTATATTTTACATTTTTCTCATCAAGCTGAAGCAAATAACTAATTTACTTCTTCAACGAAATTAGGGAGACTGCGGCTACTTATCCCGAGTGGGTGTCGAATACAACAGTCGTGAGATGTTAACATATATACAAAACCGATAAAGCAAACGTCACACATAAACGTCTATACAAAAGCGATCTCTTGAGCAATGTAATCTCTATCATAAAACACGTTTTCAGAGCACAAGTGTAATTTCTATTATGTATAACACTCGTAAGATACCTGACCACTAACATCACGCGACGTGCGAGGAAGTTTATACGCAGTTCATTATCTGAGACAGTTTAAATTTGAGCGCTGATTAGCCTTCTTCCTTTACAGAAGGGATTCCTTGCCGTTCTGATCGGGTGACGGGTACGGTAGTCAGACACTAGACAGTTCGATCAAACACATTTAGGTTTTCTGTGTTTTCTCCAAGAAGCTTCATTTGAAAAAGAAAACTGCCTCCACATTACTTCATTTGGGAAGAAAACGGCCAAGTCCTTCACCATCCGAGTTTGTATTCCGTCTCTGATCACCTCCCCATCGTTCGACTGTTAAACCTTAACATCCCTTTCTTCTCTCCTCCATGCCATTTCTATACAACGAAGACCCAAATAAACATTTACACCTGCCAAATATCGTGCAGGGTCCCGTACGAGCACACAGAAATGCCGCAACACAACGTTGCATGGACTCGACTAATGTCTAAATTAGTGCTGGAGAGATTTGACACTATGAATCCTGCAGGGCTGTGTATAATCCGTAAGAGCACGACAAGTTGGAGATCTCTACTGAACAGCACGCTGCAAGGGATCCCAGATATGCGCACGATTGTTTATGTCTGGGGAGTTCGGTAGCCAGCAGAAGTGTTTAACTCAGAAGAGAGTTGGTGGAGTCAGTCTGTAGCAATTCTGGACATGTGGGGTATCGCATTGACCTGCTGGAATTGCGCAAGTCCTTCGGAACGTACAATAGGAATGAATAGACGCAGGTGATCAGACAGGATGCTTATGTACGAGACACCTGTCAGAGTCGTATCTAGACTTATCGGGGGCCGCATATCACTCCAATTGCACACGCCCCACACCATTACGCAGCTTGAACAGTCCTCTGTTGACATGCAGGGTCCATGGAATCATGAGGTTGTCTCCATACCCATACACGACCATCCGCTCGATACAGTTTGAAACGAGATTCGTAGGACCAGGCTACATGTTTACACTCATCAACAGTCGAATGTCGGTGCTGACAGTCCCAAGCGAGGCGTAAAGCTTTGTCGTACACTCATCAAGGGTACACGAGTGGGCCTTCGGCTCCTTAAGCCCATATCGATGATGTTGCGTTGAATGGTTCGCACGATGATACCTTTTGGTGGCCCAGCATTGAAATCCGCAGTAATTTGCGGAATGGTTGACCTTCTGTCGCGTTGAATGATTGTGTCGTTGGTCCTGTGGGGGGGGGGGGGGGGGGGGGAGGGGATTAAAGGGACCAGACTGCTGACTGCTACGGTCATCGGTCGGTCGCGCCTGTCCCTGCAGGTTTTTTTCCAGTCGCATCGATGTCGGAGATATGATGTTTAAGCGGATTCCTGATATTCACATTACCCTCGTGAAATGGTGGTAGAGGAAAATCCCGACTTCATCGTTACCTCGGAGATGCTGTGTCCCACCGCTCGTGCGCCGACTATAATACCGCGTTCAAACTCACTTAAATCTTGATAACTTGCCACTGCAGCAGCAATAACCGGTCTAACAATTGCGCCAGACACTTGTTGTCTTATACAGACGTTGCCGACCGCAGCGCCATATTCTGCCGGTTTACATATCACTGAATTTGAATACGCATGCCTGTACCAGTTTCTTTCGCGCTGCAGTGTGTAACCTCCGCCTTCCTAATCGGTCTACTGGACTGCAATATAAATGGCCGTGATGCATACGCCTAATGAAATTTTACAGTGCGTAAAGCTCGCAAAGAAATTTAAGCAAATAATCACTGGCGCGGCAACAGAAGATTGTCACGCTTTTCCACAGCACAACTTGTAAGAGGTATGCGCTATATGCGCTGCCTGCAATAGGCAAGGCATAGGAGAGTCTCTGACCAGAGAGCAGTATGTAGTTAGTTGTTGCTTGTCGCTAGTCGGCATTTGTCTTCTGTAGTCTGCGGTAGTGTACAGTAGTCTGCGTGAGTCAGCAGTAGTCAGCAGTAGTCTTCGCGAGTCTGCGCGTGTCGGCAGTCTGTTCTGGTCGGGACTCTGGACGATGAGTATTATTGTAGAAGTTAAAGAAGCAGCCTTGCGCATATCTAGTAATGTATGTTAACTGTCATCCAATTTCTTTTAAAAAATGCCCCAATAATAATTTTTATAATATAAAGTATTTTTTTTTTAAAAAGAATTCATTTCAATTTAAAGAATACATCCAATGGATAATTATTACTTTCATAAATCACAAAGCATAGGCCAGCATTGCACGGAGCTGTGCCGAAAATTTTTTAGGTAAGAGCAGATATATTCGCAGTTTTTATTGAGGTAAGAATTTTTTGCTTTTTTTATTCAGAGTACAGGGCCGTGGAGCAGCGCTGCTGTCGTCATAAAATTTACCAGGCGTTTACACAGATCATAGAGCGATACAGTTTTTACTTTCCGCTAAATTTACACACGACAGATTAAGTAGATGGAAACTAGTGTAACCTCCCAACAAAAATATAAAAAAATATATGAACCTGGAACCAAGTGTAACCTCTCCACGAAAAATTAATTAAATGAATTTTTAAATATTAATGATTGAATGTAACCTCTGAACAAAATTGGTTCCCATTCATAATCTCTGTGCAGAAATGCATTCACATTTAATGTATCCACAAAATTCTTTTCTCATTGAATGTAAGCTCGAAACAGAAAAATTCCTAAACCCAAAATAAAAAATAGTAAAAAATTCAGTAACCTGATAAATTTTATGACGACAGCAGCGCTGCTCCACGGCCCTGTACTCTGAATAAAAAAAGCAAAAAATTCTTACCTCAATAAAAACTGCAAATATATCTGCTCTTACCTAAAAAATTTTCGGCACAGCTCCGTGCAATGCTGGCCTATGCTTTGTGATTTATGAAAGGAATAATTATCCATTGGATATATTCTTTAAATTGAAATGAATGCTTTTTTTAAAAAAAAATTACTTTATATTATAAAAATTATTATTGGGGCATTTTTTAAAAGAAATTGGATGACAGTTAACATACATTACTAGACACGCGCAAGGCTGCTTCTTTACCTTCTACAATAATATCGTCCAGAGTCCCGACCAGAACAGACTGCCGACACGCGCAGACTCGCGAAGACTACTGCTGACTACTGCCGACTCACGCAGACTACTGTACACTACCGCAGACTACAGAAGACAAATGCCGACTATCGACAAGCAACAACTAACTACATACTGCTCTATGGTCAGAGACTCTCCTATGCCTTGCCTATTCCACGCAGCGCATATAGCGCATACCTCTTACAAACTGTTCCGAGAAAATAAAAAAATCAGAAAGCACTAAGGTTGCAGTTACTTATTCTGAAGTACAAAATTGTGGAAGTAAACTGAAACGTTGTTATTGGTTAAATGAATGACTCACTTAACTTACACTCTGTTATGTAAAAAACAATGTTCCCCTCGGTAACTTCAGTGTAATGTAATGCTAAATTTAGAAAAAAAGGCCAGAAATTTACATTTGGTTATTGAAAGATTGAATTTAATATACTTTAAGCAAATGAGCAATTGATTTTATTTTTAAAATAACAACAATAAAATGCATACCAAGCTAGCAGAAGTCACTCGCTGAGCTAAATACAGAATAAATGAAATTGTGCACTCTTAATTTGTGCTGTACCTTTAGTTATCAGTTTTGCCAGTGAAATTTTACTTTACCGTAACTAGCCTCTGTCATGCGATACAAGAATGAACAGTAACTGAGGCAGAAAATTTAGACTGAAACTGGTCCTCAGCTAACACACAAACTGGCAGTAAATATATCATCAATTTTCATGATCTTACGACACTCGGTGATTCATGGAAAGGAAAACGGACCCTGCTTGGTAATAATGTCTGAGGACAATGAGAACACAGTTGCCCTCCAAGTTTTAACTATTACAATTTATTATTCATGTTTATTCATACCTCGTGGAAGAAATGTTGCTGGACAATTTTTTTTTCTTAAGGTTACAATTTTTCGTTGTGTTGTGGCTGTGCGGACGACGAAGAACGTAGCCGACGACAATGCTGGGCTGCCGTTGTTGCTGTTCGATGAGAACCTTGTCTCGCCTGCAGACGGCGATCTATGGCAGATCTGACTACAGAGTAGAATGCTGGTGCAGGCACACGTGTTTCAGAACACACTGGTCTGGACGCACTGTTGAACTTGGAGCTCCGCAGCAGACCACCTACTTGTCTTTCAATGACATCCTTATTTACGAATTCAGTGACCATGGGTTAATCGAGATTGGGGCGAGGATCAGTATAAACGTGTGGCTGGTGGGATAAATCATATTTTGTTGTTACACCAGGTCGATGATCGTGTCTGGATACGGCATAATCCAGGCAAACGGCTGCTATAAATATGCACTGCAACACGCGCGCAAACCGATGGGGGCAGTATTTTGCCCTGGGCGACATTCAGCTAGCTATATCTCCAAGAGGCCTGTTGTAGTAATCGAAAGGACCACGACATCTGTGGAGCAAGTGAACATTATTATATCGGACCATCTGCATCCCTCTGTTCTCCATATCTTAACCCACGGCTAGAACATCTTGCTGCTGGATAATTGTTATAACCTTTCGTGATAAAAATCAGTGATCTGTACGGAACTGGTTTCCTATTCATTAAAACTTTATGTTGGTCTGTGTTGTAATCCTGAACAGTACAAGTGGTTAAATTATGAAAACGCTACGTAATAAACACCTGAATTTAACATTGTATTTTAAGAAGGAGATTGTCTGACGAGAAAAGTAATTTAAACTTAACTTTACCTAATATGGACCAGATATTAATTCTGAAACGAAACATCGGACTGTGAATGATCTTATTATTATGGCTTACCTGTGACAGCGGGAATTAGCTATTGCTCGAAAGTAATAAATATAAAAATAAAGAGCAGCAGCAAAGCATCTAAAAGGAAAGAAAGCCTTGGGCGGTGCAATGCATGGACATGGCAACTATTCTAAGCAGTTCATGCTTTAGCTTTAGCCACAGTATTCCGCAGACTGCAATGTATTGACACACATTTTCAGAAAATAAAATGCGTGATGGAACGGTGGAGGATATTGCATTTACTGAATAATGTAAAAGAGACTAGCATTCTAAAACTCTACCGAAACTCTGATACCATCCTTCACAATCACAACCATATTTACAAAACTTACATCTTATTACAAATAAGATTATGGTATGAAATAAATTATTGAAATGATAAAGGAATAGTATATATATAACTTTTGATTGCAAGACATGTGAACTGATAACTTTACTTAATCACGTCTCAGTAATCGAACTGACCCCAGTCTATAAAGAAAAATCTCACTAAAACCCTCCGTTTTCCGAACACGTCATAAATTATGCGGAGGTAAGCAACGCAGGAACGAAATTACCTGAAAATCTTCATTTTTCAAATTAATATTTACCAAATGATATTCTCAAAATTTAACACCCTCTGCATTTGTATCTATTTCCAGAGCGTCCAGTAGCATGACCGACACCCGACTTACTCACTTCTCACAGAAAGCTATAGCAATGACAATGCTAGTGGCAACCAAAACCACAGTGCTTGCACTAAGAACCTTCGTGGCGTAAGATATACGAATTTTGAAGACTACCGTTTGAAAAATCAATGTAGGAATGCGAAGTATGATACAACGAATGAAAACGTAGGACTCACATCACAATCCTTGAAGATAAAAACGTGAAAGTCTTAGAAACTCTTACGCTGTCCGTGTCACAAGTCCAGAATCGTACTGCAGTGATTTTAGAAGTGTGATAATGAACTTACGTTGCTGTCTTGCCCGTCAAATGCGCCTTCTTTGAATCTGATGGGACAAGTATGGGACGCTAAATGTCTTAGATCCAAGCCCACAAAACATGGATCCATAATTAAACGGGAATTTTTTGACCTGGGCTTGGGCATTTGGCGTCCCATATCACCGGAAACCAATCAGGGTATGGTCAAATCAATGCCATGCAGAATCGCTGTTGTATTGCGTTCCTAAGGTGCACCACCTCACTATTAAACCTGTGGTCACATTCTCTTTTTTTTTTTTCATGAACGTGCAGTCAATTCCACAAGAAAGTGTATGCCGTTTTCGGTATGAAAAGAAAGAAACTATTATAAATATACATAAATATACGTTTAAAGATTATTACTAATTGCACAATTACCTAATAGTTAATCTAACCACCGTCATTGTCGATTATAGCTTGGCACGTTACCACTCTCTCCGGTAAATCATCCACATTTACAGCCTCTAAATATCGTTTGACCCACTTCCCTACGAATGACTTTCACTTTCTAAGAATTTTAGGAGCAGCTCCTCATGAAACCTTTGGTCCCTTTGGATGATTTACAAGGAACACTGCCTCGTGACGCTTCAGATGTTTTGCACTTACTTTAAACTGGAACCGACAAAACAAAATATTCAATTCTCACATGGTTTACCTAAACACTGTGCAAAAGCGAGAAGTCTACCAGAGATGTCACTGAAGACGTTACATTTAAAAGTTTGGCGTACACGTTCCTGTGGAACTGACTGCATGTACAACGGTTTGTTATAGAACGACTATGTGTGAGCACCACGTGCACTCCTGTCTATGATGTTATTGAAAGAATATTTATGTAGCTTCTGTTATTGATTTATTTCTCTGCCTCTTTTATTGATTTTTTTCTCTCAGAATTTTGCACGGGCACAAAATGAAGAAGTGGTTCAAATGGTTCAAATGGCTCTTAGCACTATGGGACTTTACTTCTGAGGTCATCAGTCCCCTAGAACTTAGAAATACTTAAGCCTAACTAACCTAAGGACATCACACACATCCATGCCCGAGGCAGGATTCGAACATGCGACCGTAGCGGTCGCGCGGTTCCAGACTGTAGCGCCTAGAATCTGAAAAAGTGGTTAACTAGATTTTTCAAGACCTTTTAAAATGTTTGTTTTAACTTTATATGTGATAATATATTTAATCAAATATTTGCAAATTCTGAGTTAAGAACTCTTGCTCGTGTTTCATATCTATCATTGCTTTTATTGCTTTTTTAGCTTTTAGTGTATGTCTATTTAAACTTCTATAACCTGCAAAACAATCTGGCTTTTCTTTATATGCATTAAATTGAAGGCCCTTTATACGTGTATGTATGAGAAAGAACGGAATGCCTAAAACTAAACCTTGTAGAATTGTATTAATGATGTACCAAAACACCGTTAAAAATTTTCTGGTTTCCTCCTGATAAGTGTGCTTTGAGCAATGTGTTAGCGGTAACATTAATAATGTGAAGTATTAGTTTCTGTAGTTTAGAACTAAACATAAAAATCGCCAACGACACTCCTGGAAATGGAAAAAAGAACACATTGACACCGGTGTGTCAGACCCACCATACTTGCTCCGGACGCTGCGAGAGGGCTGTACAAGCAATGATCACACGCACGGCACAGCGGACACACCAGGAACCGCGGTGTTGGCCGTCGAATGGCGCTAGCTGCGCAGTATTTGTGCACCGCCGCCGTCAGTGTCAGCCAGTTTGCCGTGGCGTACGGAGCTCCATCGCAGTCTTTAACACTGGTAGCATGCCGCGACAGCGTGAACGTGAACCGTATGTGCAGCTGACGGACTTTGAGCGAGGGCGTATAGTGGGCATGCGGGAGGCCGGGTGGACGTACCGCCGAATTGCTCAACACGTGGGGCGTGAGGTCTCCACAGTACATCGATGTTGTCGCCAGTGGTCGGCGGAAGGTGCACGTGCCCGTCGACCTGGGACCGGACCGCAGCGACGCACGGATGCACGCCAAGACCGTAGGATCCTACGCAGTGCCGTAGGGGACCGCACCGCCACTTCCCAGCAAATTAGGGACACTGTTGCTCCTGGGGTATCGGCGAGGACCATTCGCAACCGTCTCCATGAAGCTGGGCTACGGTCCCGCACACCGTTAGGCCGTCTTCCGCTCACGCCCCAACATCGTGCAGCCCGCCTCCAGTGGTGTCGCGACAGGCGTGAATGGAGGGACGAATGGAGACGTGTCGTCTTCAGCGATGAGAGTCGCTTCTGCCTTGGTGCCAATGATGGTCGTATGTGTGTTTGGCGCCGTGCAGGTGAGCGCCACAATCAGGACTGCATACAACCGAGGCACACAGGGCAAACACCCGGCATCATGGTATGGGGAGCGATCTCCTACACTGGCCGTACACCACTGGTGATCGTCGAGGGGACACTGAATAGTGCACGGTACATCCAAACCGTCATCGAACCCATCGTTCTACCATTCCTAGACCGGCAAGGGAACTTGCTGTTCCAACAGGACAACGCGCGTCCGCATGTATCCCGTGCCACCCAACGTGCTCTAGAAGGTGTAAGTCAACTACCCTGGCCAGCAAGATCTCCGGATCTGTCCCCCATTCAGCATGTTTGGGACTGGATGAAGCGTCGTCTCACGCGGTCTGCACGTCCAGCACGAACGCTGGTCCAACTGAGGCGCCAGGTGGAAATGGCATGGCAAGCCGTTCCACAGGACTACATCCAGCATCTCTACGATCGTCTCCATGGGGGAATATCAGCCTGCATTGCTGCGAAAGGTGGATATACACTGTACTAGTGCCGACATTGTGCATGCTCTGTTGCCTGTGTCTATGTGCCTGTGGTTCTGTCAGTGTGATCATGTGATGTATCTGACCCCAGGAATGTGTCAATAAAGTTTCCCCTTCCTGGGATAATGAATTCACGGTGTTCTTATTTCAATTTCCAGGAGTGTATATCAGCCTCATAGCTATCAGAACAAGGGCCGCGGCAGTGTCTCAAGCAACTTGATAAATGTTGCTGGAACCAGTGTGGAAAATTCTCCGACCTGACAGAGGAGATATTTAAAACTTGTCAAATGGCAGTTGAAACCATTTTCCAGAGGGATAATCATTTAGAAATTTAAACCTGCCTTACTGCAGCTGCTGCTGCCTTCGGCAAATAAAATAAAATAATATGCACACCCGACGCTGTACGTCATAAGAATGGATCTAACCATCTTGTAAGGGACAATCTTCCTATCGCGTGCTTTCGAAATTAGCTTTCGGAGCAGAGGTGACAAATATCTGAACAACTTCGAAATTAAATGCTATCGTGATATTCGTTTTTCAATTTTTAAATATAGTGTACCAAACACGAGTCTAATACCCTTATAAACCCGCAAATGCAGCATCCAAAATCTTTGCCTTTTAATACCCGTTATTGTACTGTATTTTCGACTTTGAATCTGTAAGCTGTATTACAGAAACTACATTTAATACGTAATCGTTGTACTAGTGTATTTATTTCTGACATTATATAATTGATTATATTTATAAGGAAAATACTGTAAATTGCTTGGTAATATCCAAGGGAACTTTGTTTAACGTCTCCATAGCAAAGACAAAATGGTAGTAGCTGTACCGTTGTTTATCTCTGCGTATGGAGATACTCTGTCTCGTTGTGAGCATTGAGGAAGTAGAGCATGAGTCATGAAAGAGTGCGGAAGTGTTTGTTGGGCGCTCCTGCAAACGCAGTGTGCAGCTATGCTCGGGCCAATGTAGATACGTCTGATTGAGTGCACGGTGGGAGTTTACAAGCGAAGGAAGTCGCAGTTCCAGTTGTTGCCTGTCCCATAACTATCCGTGTTGTAATCGCGGAAGTCTCTGACCTCCAAGCGCTGTGATGAGGCATGGAGGCGCGGACGTCCAACACCTTATCGCCCATTCGTGGTTTCAGGGTCCTTCAGATGCTAACGACAGTAGCAAGCGAACATCCGACCAGCTTCGACGTTTCCGGTTGCTCGTTCCCAGATGCAACTCGTCAAAGTCGCTTATAAAGGTGCATTTCCCGATTTTCAACCCATATCGTCGCTTGAATATTTTTGCTTTGGTCTCTGTACCGTCCACGTGACGTCTTTCCGTATCACCTACTCTCAGTATCACAAGATGGCATTCACTCTCGCAGTGTACAGTGGTCATAGTATTTCTGCTCAATGAACTTCCCCTCAAGAAGTTGGTTGTAAATAATCCTTCTTTACTGAGCCCGCAGGGTACATAAGATGAAAATACGTCATTTGCAGTCAACTGGTATAAGGTTAGCTGCAGTCCCTTTTATTTAACTCTTGTTGATAACATTGACTCACTCCAAGCTCGTTTCGGTGTAATCGCCGTTTTCAAGTGCTCCTGCAAAGATATTATAATTGTTAAAGTATACTTACAACTATGTTTTTTCTATGTGGTATTACATTACTGTTTTCCTTAAGTCTAAGTACAGTGACGTCCATGCTATGTCTTGGAGCTGTTATAAATCAGGTAGTTTCGTTTATATTGAACTTAAAGTAATGTTAAATACAATTTTTTGAGAGTTATCTGACAGTTTTCCTTCCAGTGAAGCCTTATATTTAGAGAGTAAATTATATCGCGGATCTTCAGGGCTGGTGTATTTTTTCAGAAACTGTAAATTTGGAGCTTAAAGTTATCTACGCTTTTTACGAGTCTTGTCATTCTAATCCTATTTCTTCTTCTCTAATTTAAAAAAATGTTCTAATTATTTTTTTATATTTCAGATCTGTTAGTTCATTAAGGATGTCATTCGGATATTTTTCGCATCTATGTAAATTTCCAATTCTTGCTCATCATGATAGCATGATCTTTAGGTACTTTATGTAGAGAAATTGGAAATTTACACACAATGAAGAAATATCCGAACGACATATTTAACTAATATATGGATCCGTAACATAAAAATTGCTTATACAACGTTATTGAAATGATAGAAAAAGAAAAACAAGAGAAATGACACGACATACAAAAAACAGTGGATAACATTAAGCATAAAATTTTCGATGTCTGAAAGTCAAAAACCATACCTGAATATCCGCGATGTAATTTACCTTGCAAACGTAAAGCATCGCTGGAGAAAAAACTGTCAAATGACTATCAAAAGTATTATATAAATCACATGAAGTCGAATACAAAAGAAATCACTTGATTTGTAATAACAACATATTACCAGACAAAAATGTCGCTCCAAGATGCAATATGGACAACATTCCAACTATATGCAGTTGAAATATAATTTAATATTACATATAAAATACCTAGACGTGAGAATACTGTAACATTTATAACATCTCAACAGGAACACGTGAAAATGGCAGTTCCACCGAAATGAGCTCGTTGTGAACCAATGTAATCAACACGAGTTAAATAAATCAATTTTCTGCTAATCCTGCACCAGTTCAAAGAAAATGTTATCATTCTTCAGAATTATGCAGGAGCACTGTCCAGAATTAAAATACTAGAACACAAAATTGCATTTACTGCAATTTATAAAAGTCGCTTTTAGA
This sequence comes from Schistocerca americana, assembly GCF_021461395.2. NCBI lineage: Eukaryota > Metazoa > Arthropoda > Insecta > Orthoptera > Acrididae > Schistocerca > Schistocerca americana. The sequence goes on from NC_060123.1 coordinate 255,478,804, forward strand.
TCGCAGAAGGTAAAATAATGATGTAACCACAATCTTTCAAATACTTACTGAGCGATTTTAAGAGACTGGCAGATGTCAAATCTAAATTTGAAAGTAAGCTTAAATATCATTGACTGAGTGTTCCGTCTGTTCTTGGTAGAATATTTTGTACATCATGGATGATACACACACAACAGAACACTACACCAGTGTTGTATGCGTTTCATTCATAAGGTCAAATAGTTCCACTTTGGAAAGTCTTACTGTCGCACTTTTACTTAGGAACATGTAAACACCCACTCTTACCTCTGTTATAGATCTCAAAATATTTTTCTGCAACGTAAATGGCATGCCGCCACATTCAGTGCGTTAATAACGATTAAGCTGCCTCGTTTCACGTCACTATTTTACATTCTGCAAGTTACCCATGGGCTAAATAACTACAATACGCCACTTGTGAAAGGCAAGGCCTTTGACATGACATATGAGGATAATCTCACCATCATGAAACTTACACACACACTAAGAGCTTATCATACCAGACGGCCTTCTGCACAGCGTAGCCTTTAGCACCTGGTCGAAATCAGTCATCGTGATGCTATTCAAGTTGTCCCGCTTGGAGTTACTCAAATACGAAATCTGCATCAACTGCTTCATTGGAAAACAAACTTGCTATCAAGAGGAGTTTCTTGAACAACAGTATTCGGCCATCTTTTATTGATGTGTGAAATGACTTCCTTGAGTACACATAACATTACCTCTGTCGTGGGAGAAGCTCATTCCAGACTTTTTACAGCGCTACAATCCTGCCGCTTCTGCATGTTTTCTAATGTTTTCTGCCCACCTCTCGGTCTTTTATTATAATCCACTCCAGTTCCTTCATTGTTTCTATTCTTTTTTGTCTCTCCTAGTAATCAACAACATCCATCCAACATCACACCTCGAGCAACCCAAAGTTTCTGAACGATTTTCGCACCTAAAATGCGTGACCCACAGTCATAAGTCCAATCTGACTATAAACAATTTTCTTCAAATACGTCGTAAGATTAGTTTAGACTTCCGTCTTTAGTTTGCCACACTCTTCTAATTATTTCTTTCCCTGTCCATCCAATCATTCTTTCCTAGCGCTCTAAATACTAAGATTTATGTATGATTGTATAACTTCAACGGTAATACGTACTGCTTTCTTTTAGATGTGTGTTATATATTGTACCTTACATATTAATTTTTTCTGGCCTGGTTATAAGTGAATGTCATGCCTACTTTTTCTCCTGCCTTGTCGAATTTACCTGAGTTGCACAAAACTTGCAAAACACAGATGGTCCTTGTATCTTCCATTAACACATAATCCTTCATTTGCCCAATTTACTGATATGAAAAGTTTTTCTAGACGTGCTCAAAATAGTTTTGATTACGTATCATTTCTTATGTATATACAGTGACTGACCCCCCATGAACCATGGACACTGCCATTGGTGGGGAGGCTTGCGTGCCTCAACGATACAGATAGCCGTACCGTAGGTGCAACCACAACGAAGGGGTATCCGTTGAGAGGCCAGACAAACGTGTCGATCCTGAAGAGGGGCAGCAGCCTTTTCAGTAGTTGCAGGGGCAACAGTCTGGATGATTGCCTGATCTAGCCTTGCGAAACTAACCAAAACGGTCTTGCTGTGCTGGTACTACGAACGGCTGAAAGCAAGGGAAAACTACATCCGTAATTTTTCCCGAGGGCATGCAGCTTTACTGTATGGACAAATGATGATGGCGTCCTCTTGAGTAAAATATTCCGAAGCTAAAATAGTCCCCCACTCGGATCTCCGGGCGGTGACCACTCAGCAGAACGTTGTATCACGAGAAAGAGAACTGGCGTTCTACGAATCGGAGCGTGGAATGTCAGATCCCTTAATCGGGCAGGTAGGTTAGAAAATTTAAAAAGGGAAATGGATAGGTTAAAGTTAGATATAGTGGGAATTAGTGAAGTTCGGTTACAGGAGGAATAGGACTTCTGGTCAGGTGAATACAGGGTTATAAACACAAAACCAAATAGGGGTAATGCGGGAGTAGGTTTAATAATGGTTAGGTTAGTGTTTTTTTAACGTCCCGTCGACAACGAGGTCATTAGAGACGGAGCACAAGCTCGGGTTAGGGAAGGATGGGGATGGAAATCAGCCGTGCCCTTTCAAAGGAACCATCCCGGCGGGTTTAATAATGAATAGGAAAATAGGAATGGGGGTAAGCTACTACAATAAGCATAGTGAACGCATCATTGTGGCCAAGATAGACACCAAGGCCACGCCTACCACAGTGGTACAAGTTAATATGCCGACTAGCTCCGCAGATGACGAAGGGATTGATGAAATGTATGATGAGATAAAAGAAATTATTCAGATATTGAAGAGAGACGAAAATTTAATAGTCATCGGTGACTGGAATTTGATAGTAGTAAAAGGGAGAGAAGGAAATGTAGTAGGTGAATATGGATTGGGGGAAGAGATGAAAGAGGAAGCCGCCTGGTAGAATTATGCACAGAGCATAACTTAATCACAACTAACACTTGGTTCAAGAATCATAAAAGAAGGTTGTATACATGAAAGAAGCCTGGAGATCCTGGAAAGTGTCAGATAGATTATGTAATGATAAGACAGGGATTTAGTAACGAGGTTATAAATTGTACGACATTTCCAGGGGCAGATGTGGATTCTGACCACAATCTTTTGGTTATGAACTGTAGATTAAAACTGAAGAAACTTCAAAAAAGTGGGAAATTGAGGAGATGAGACCTGGATAAACTGAAAGAAACAGAGGTTGTAGAGAGCTTCAGGGAGAGTATTAGGGAACGATTGACAAGAATGGGGGAAAGAAATACAGTAGAAGAAGAATGGGTGGCTTTGAGAGACGAAATTGTGAAGGTAGCAGAGGACCAAGTAGGTAAAAGGACGAAGGCTAATAGAAACCCTTGGGTAACAGAAGAGATATTGAGTTTAATTGAGGAAAGGAGAAAATATAAAAATGCAGTAAATGAAGCAGGCAAAAAGGAATACAAACGTCTCAAAAATGAGATCGACAGGGAGTGCAAAATGGCTAAGCAGGGTGGAAATAGACGTGCTCATAATAGTTTTGATTACGTATCATTTCTTATGTATATATAGTGACTGACCCCCCCATGAACCATGGACTTTGCCGTTGGTGGGGAGGCTTGCGTGCCTCAACGATACAGATAGATAAAAGAATGAGGTTGTAAAAGTAATACAGGACAAATGCAAGGATGTAGAGGCACATATCACTAGAGGTAAGATAGATACTGCGTCCAGGAAAATGTAAGCGACCTCTGGAGAAAAGAAAACCACTTGCATGAATATCAAGAGGTCAGATGGAAACCCAGTTCTAAGCAAAGAAGGGAAACCAGAAAGATGGAAGGAGTATATAGAGGGCGATGTTCTTGAGGCCAATATTATAGAAATGGAAGAGAATGTAGATGAAGATGAAATAGGAGACATAATACTACGTGAAGAGTGTGACAGAGCACTGAAAGACCTAAGTCGAAACAAGGCCCCGGGAGTAGACAACACTCCATTAGAACTACTGATAGCCTTGGGAGAGCCATTTCAGGTTATTGTTTCCCCTTGTTTCGTTCCTGCTCTTGTCCCATTCATTCCATCACATGATAGGGAAGAAGTACCACCCCACCCCACCCCCCCAAAAAACAAAACAAGAAAAAAACACTTAATGCTTGCACATTCCAAAATGTGTTGATTACTAACATAAAATTAAGTTTAAATGGAATTACAATACTACATCACATGACAACGACTCAAGACGTACTATTGTGTACCGTTTTGAAACGCACAAAGGGAGAATGATGATTTATATCGCATGTCCTGGCGTCTATTAGCAAAGAAGTTTGATCTACTGCAGCAACCATCTTATTAATGTGTTCTTTTTATCAGGCTATACTGATATCCAGTAGATAAAAAATATTCCGTAACATCCAGTAATTCAAAATCTTGACACTTTACGCAAAGAAGGAAATCGATTTTCGTTAGCACAGCAGTTGGCTAGTCTTAGTGCTTCAGTCCGCTCGAAAGTTTTAATTCCTTTTCCAGTTGCATACCTGAGTTTAAAAACAAATAGTCTGGTTGCATCTCAACTGCATTGAGATAATGCTGTTAATAATTGCAGTAAAACGTATTATGAACTGAATATGAAGTTTCAACAGCAGTACCTCTGTTTAAACCCGTGCCATACTGGGCTTATAATATCCTACTATATCACAATGCAGAATTCATTAGAAGGTAAATGTTATATCTCTCATGTTATTAGATATACAGATTAATTAGATATTCATAAAACTGAATATACTGCCAGAGCAAACAGTTCTAGATTTCCAAGATATTTCATCACATCCTGTAACGACTTGTATTTCGTTCCATTTTGAAGATGAGGCCACGAAAGAAATCCTTGAGGCGAGAAAATGCATACAACATAGATTAGCAGCTGGCTAAAACTTATTCCATAGCCTGTATGAAGAATTAGGTCTCATCATATTGCTAGATTGTATTTTTGCGAATATAGGCAATATTTATCCATAAATATTTTAAAAATGAATGTTTGTATGTATGCGTGTGTGTATGTATGTTCCACATCTCCTGAAGCATTTGGCCGATTTCAGCCAAACTTCTTACATATATCTCTTACTATGAGAGTCATTCAATAATTAAAGAGACAAATTGGTCGGGGAAAACACTGTTAGTAGGGAATGTTTTGTACTTTTATGGCTTTAAGTTTGCATCATTGGGATGAGCCCTAATCAGCTGATCTATGAACATTGTTTTGTTTATGACCTCAAAAATACATTTCAAGATGGCGAGTCCCCTTGAACCGTCCACATTAGTTGAACAACGTTCTGGTTTTACTTGCTGAAGGCGAAAAACCAGTGAATATATACTGCAAACTGTTTAAATTTTATGGTCAAGGTTGTATGAATTGTGCAAATTTTTACAAGTGGGTAGAGCAGTTCAAAAATGATAACGACTAAGTGACGGACGAACACAGTTCTCGCCGACCAGTTGCAGTTTCATTTCCCTCACTTGAAAGTCGAATTGATGATATTATTCGCACCGATCGCCGTGTGACAGTGGAAATGATTGTTGATAAGGTTCAAGTTAGTACTGGTACAGTTCATAACATTATCTGTACAAGCTGAAGTACTGCAAAATATGTGCAAGGTGGGTCACAAAGGAGCTGACGCCTCTACACAAGGAAACAAAGTTGAGAATGTGCACAGAGCTTAAGTAACGTTAAAAAGAGAAGGTGAGCACTTCCTCAACAAAATTTTAACTTGTGATGAAAGTTGGGTTCACTATTATGAGCCAGAATCAAAAAGACAAAGCATGGACTGGAAGCACACCAACTCACTTGTCAAGAAAACATTCAAAACCCAAGCATCAGGAGGAAAAGTCATGCTGACTGTGTTTTTGGATGCTGAAGGTCTAGTTTTTTGTGATTACCTCGAAGAGCAGCGTACAATGAAGAGACAATACTACTCGGATTTGACTTTAAACAAGGCGAAGCCAGCCGTGATAGAGAGACGTCGTGGATATCAGAGGAGTGGTGTGATTCTCCAGAAAGAGAACTCACGTCCTCGTATCGCTCAACTAACCTTGAAACCATCGACAAAATGGGCCAGGAAATACTGCCTCATCCCCCCTTACAGCCTCGATTTAGCACCTAGTGATTTCCATTTGTTTGGTGCACTGAAGGAGGCATTACATGGGGAGAGTTTGCAGGACAACCAGGACGTGAAAAAGTTTGTGGGCAATTGGTTCAAACATAAAGATGAAGAGTTCCCTGCAGCTGGAATAAAAAAGTTTGTAGCTCGTTGGAACAAGTGCATAAATGTTCCAAGGGCTTTCGTTGAAAAGTAGGAAAAGTATTGTTTTGTAAAAATTAACGCTTTTTTTCTCTAATTAAATTTGTCTCTTTAATTATTGAATGACCCTCGTATCAGGCAATAATTTCTGTTGGGGTTAGGAACCATCTACCTGTCGGAGTTCAGCAGATATGAAGTCTTAAACAGTGAGGTTCGTGAAAACAGCTGCAACATGTATGACGTTTAAATTTGTTACTTCTGCGTTTCTAACGCTATTCACAATAAATTTCGCAATCAGTATCCACATATCCCGCTAAATGCACCTACAAAATCATATTATGGTGCCACTCATACTTAAGAAGATATGACGTCATAAACACTGAGCTGTGTAAAAAACTGTCGGATTTTGAAAGCCGTCTATATTTGTTACTTCTTTACTACTAACTCTATTCGTAATAAATTTCGCAAACAGTATGCACTCATGTAGCTAGATGTACCCACACAAACATATCAGTTTAAAACACGTGGTTCAAGAGAATGACATCATAACCACTGGAATGCGTGAAAATGGACGCATCATTCATGAAATTGTAATACATTAATTCTTTACTACTAAAACATTCATACAGCCAAGTCAATTTAAGGAAATCCTTGACACGTGGCAGCGCTTTTGACAGCTTTCATCTGCAAGCGCAAATGGCTGTAGATGGAAACAAAAGCCATCTATACAATTATGAAGAGGCGTTGCTATAGATGCGTTTACAAAATTGTACTGTACTCGTGCGAAATAAGTGCTTTCAGCACACAGAAGCTGTCCAAAACCATCTCATATCGAGTCTACTGCAGAAGTACACATAAGGTTTAGTTTCTACTAGGAAACTGACAAAGTGAAAGGCCGGGCAACGCCAGGTTTGTCAACTAGTAAACGCATAAACTTACCACGAAAGGGACGCCACTCTTATATTTAAAGGGATTACGTACATTTTATTACCTATCTCTCCGTTTGTTTACAAGACTACACTGGTGATTGCTGAAAATATATTCTTTGAAAGGATAGGTGTCGTTCTTGGTCCATCAATTTGACTTTCATGTTACCTATAAAACTTCATAATTTTTTAATGTAATTAATGGCCTAAGACTGTTAAAGACTGAAGAGTCAGAATAATGAATTACGTTATGAATCTTAAACAAGGTGACAAAATATACTGCAAAACTTCGTGTGTTTTGTTGATTATATACACCTGAAGTAGTCTGGCGGTGTTTCTCATTATTAGTCGTAGGGACCATTCGAGTAAATATCTTGAATACGTTTTATACGAAGGTCTTTGAAGGGACCTTTGCAGTTTGCATTGCCATCTAGTTTACGCAATATTTTCGTTCAATTTTGCGTCATCTGAACAGTAGCCTAACTGCATTACCACAAACCAAAATTCAGCCCTGCAAAAAGGAGCGAAAGCATACAAAATAATATTGCGGACTGCCTTTCTTGTCTCTTGACAGTAATTTATATGAGTTACGTAGAATAGTTAATGCAGTACATATACCTGTGGTGTTCAATAGTTAACCTTTGCCTGTTTGGAGTCTCGATTTGCTCCTATAGTTACAAGCTTATGCAGTACTTACTAAATACATAGTGCGTGATGCACCACCGCGTAACGTTATTTGAGTTCGCAGTACTTCATTTAACGCCTCGTAGGAACAGCCGTGACGTACGTAGAATGGAATGTAGGAGTGCACTCGCTAGGGCATCACTAGTAATTTGTCTGACGGGGGTGCAGCGCTGCATCGAGGTATATATTCAGCGCAGTCACGAGCGCAGTTTCGCTGGATGCCAACGCTCTTAACGAGATGTCGACGAATCGCCAGCGTGCGACCTGGAATTGCAGAAGAGCACGGCACGAGCTTCTCGGCTAGACGCGGGCTTACCTATCACGTAAGCGAACCGCGGACCCACAATTCCGACAGCGTTGCAGCAGAACCGGTGTCTGGCGCCAGTATTTGAGAAACCAAAAGTGCAACAGCGGTGCAGAATCATTTACCGAATACTACATCGAATCGAGAACTGCCTCGCTCTGACTGAACTCGCTGAAGACTGTATAATGGTCATATTTCTTTGGCTGTGCTTACTAATGAATATTTGAACTGAAAGAAACAAATTATTGAACTTTTTAAACAGCCAAGTTCAGAACTTTTTACACCTAGTATAAAAGCGAGTTGCGAAAAAAAAAGTAGGCCACCACATAAAAATATTTTTCATTTTTCCATTCAATTATGTCTCATACTGGGTTAATTTATAAATCTGTAGCGTTTTTCACAAGTTTGATAAAGAAAACAGATACACGTAAGTGGTACTTTAGTCATCAATAATATATTCTCATTTACTATTTGCAACAATCTGTCAACGCAGGGGTGACTTTTCAACATCACGACTATAGGAATCCCGTGGTTTTGAGGCAATGAACTCGGTGAGCCATGTTTGGAGAACATTTTCATCCGGGAAGGAAGTTCCCTGAAAGTAGTTAGATAGGGAGCGGAGAAGGTGAAACTCTGAGTCTGCAAGATGTGGTGAATAAGGTTGAGCGGAATGACTTCCCAACCCAGTTCCTGTACAGCTTTTTTTTTTTCTTATCGTGGGGTAGCATCACTTTACGAAGTCTTCCTGGTCGTTGTTCTCTGGTTGCGTTTGCAAGACACCTCAGTTCTTAACAATAAACATCAGCAGTGATGGTTACACCTCGATGAAACAATTTGTAGTACACCACACCGTCACTGTTCCACCAGTTGCGTAACATTATCTTTTGATGATGCACAAAAGTCTTTGTATAGGTAGCTGCTGCTTTTTTGGACTCAGCCATTCCTATTATTTCTTACGTTAGCATAAAGACACCATTTCTCGTTACCAGTAACGATACGGAATAGGAATGGTCGGTGTTGTTCACGAGCCAATTGATGACGGGCAAGCAGAGGTGCGCACAATGGCCACCCGCTGATTTTTATGATTTGCCTTAGACCATGCGGTACCCATACACCCGACTGTTGAACCTTCCCCATTGCATGCAAATGTCGTTCGATGGTGGAACGCTCGCAGTTCATCACATCTGCCAGTTCTCGAGTACACTGACGTGAATAATTTTGAGTTAATTTCTTCAAAAGACCTTCATCAAACCCCGAAGGTCACCGTGAAAGTGAAGAGTCACTAATATCAGAAGGATCCTTCTTAAAGTAGGAAACCATTTTCATGCCAGGCTCTGCCCAGTGGCATTATACCCATAGAATGCACAAACAGCTGATGTCAGCCCTGTTTTGAATTCCAACGGAAGAATATGCCGGAAATGTTCCGGTTCTCCTCTTAGCACTCCATTTTATAGTGTCAATGCTCCACTCACTGTCCCCAAATGACAAAATGACAATATGTAAAACTCAAATAGCAACAGTGAACTACAAAATAAAAAATTACAACCGATAAATAAACCCACAGCAACCGGAAAACCAACATGCGAAACAACTACGCTACTGACTTGTGGACCAACCTAATAGTATATTTCCTGTACAAAGTGATCTCTTCGGAAAAACCTGTTGATCAAGCGAAAGCAAGAAGTGATAATATTATGTGGTTTTCATCGAATAATCTTGTAGGTACTTGTTCGGTATGTTAGGCGTCCTAAATGTGCCTTAATAATACACCAGATTAACCGGAACTTCAACGATATAATTTTGCAGATTGATCAAGATTACATTCTGACTATTTTTTATAAGGGGTTAGTGGCCGCAAATGGTTTCGTCACAGAGTAACTGCATTTTGTTTGATTTATTATCCCTACAACAGTCCATACGTCTATGGTATGCGCCATGTGTTTTGTTTGCTAACCAAATCGTTCCATTTACTCAAGGAACCTGGTGTTGTCAACAGTCACGACCAGTTTAGTCTTCGCCTTTAAACTTAAGTTCCATATTGGTCTGTTCTGTCTTTGATTTGTTTTTCCAGCAGTGTTAGCTGCACATTAACAATGATGCACAACAGTGTGAACAGGTTTACTGACGAAAATTTGCCCGAAATGCGCTTTGTGTATTGGCACGCTCAACGCAAGACGCTTTATTGAGCAAGACGCAGTGACGGAACCACTTTAAAGTACTTGTGAAACTGGGGTTTGATGCATTAATCTTTGATTGATACGGTAATTTTTAGCAAGTGAATATTACAGACTTTTCTTTGTTGTGAAGGTATTTTCACATGAACAAAGGTAGTGTGGGTAACATATCGAATAAATCATAATTAAATTATTAGTGCGAAATCAGCCATCGCAGACAGCGGAACCATTACAAATTATGCTTGAATAACCTTCCAAACTTTGTGAGTGGATATCGGTTTCATCATGTGTATATTAATTCACAGAATTTTTCGTAAAGAATAGATTTCCGTTATCTTTATCACATAGATAAAAATAAATATGATACGTTCTTTTCTCTTGAATATTTTCCATTCTTTTCAACCAAACATGTTTCAACTATTTGTATGAAACTTCATGAATGGTTTTTAAGTGTCTTTGTAGCTACCCGCTACCTATTCGGCCTACTGGATTGCGATGGAATTGACTATCACTGCGTAAGCCTAATGAAATTTTAAGTGACTAAAGCTATAGTTACCGAAGTAAAATAATACCGTTTAGTACGAGGAAAGTGTACAACAGACCGTTCTGAAGCAAGAATCTATTCTAAACATAATCTAAATACTGATGATAAATTTGAAATTTGTGAAACATGGTGCTGTCGCTCACGAACCACGTAATATTTAAAACAAAAAATACTGATTAGCAAAAGAACTATAATTAAACGGTAGCCAGACTGAATATCCAAAATCCTAAGAGAGGTAATGGCACAGAAAATTAACCAAACAATCACTTGCGTGGCAACAGAAGGTTGTAACGCATTTCCACAAGACAACAATTCACGAGAAAATAAATGAATCGGAAAGCACTTAGTTTGCAGTTAGTTAATCTGAAGTGCTAAACTGTGGAATTAACGTTAAATGAAGTTGCTGGTTAAATAAGTGACTGATTGTAACTGAAACTTTGTTTCGTCAAAAACGACTTTCAGTAACCTCAGCGTCATTTAATGCAAAATTTGGAAAGAGGCAAGCAATTCACTTTTTTGAAAGACTGGAGTGAATATAGATGAAGCAAATGCACAACTGATTTACGTTTGACATAACGGTAAGGTATCAAGCCAGCAGAAGTCACTCGCTTAGCTAAGTATGGAATGAATTTGTGCTGTATCTTTAGTTGTAAGTTTTGCCAGCGAAATTAAATGATCGAAGTTAATACTCAAAACTGTAAATCAGTTAAGCCTCTGTTATGGAATATAAGAATGAACAGTTACTGACGCAACAAAATTTATCATGAAACTGGTCATTAACAAATAAGCAAAACTACCCGTAGGTAGTTAATCAATTTTTCATATTTTTATGACACACGGTGACTGCATGGAAAGAAAGAGGACCCTGCTTGGTAATAACGTCTGAGGACAATGACAACACTGGTGCCGTACAAGTTTTAGCTATTGCAGTTAATTATTGAGAAAAATTATTGAAGTTTGTGAAAGAAATGCCATTGGGTAATTCCCGTACAATATTAGTTAACAGTCTTACGATGTTGTAGCTGTCCACACGATGAAGACTGTAGCCGATGACAACGCTGAGCTGCCGCTGTTTCTGCTGCTGGATGAGTACCACGAGTCGTCTCCAGAGCCACGGATAGTTATGGAACAGACAGATATTAGACGGCGAAAAATTTTGGGAGATGCAGAAGGTTTTTTATCTGCATTTTCTGTATTACATCATATTTCCCTCCTGTGCCGATTTGCTCTAGATAAACACAACATAATTTAGGGGTTAACTGCATGTAACACTTAGACGTTTCACTGGCTGCATGACTGCTGGCCAAGGTAAAGTGTGGAGTACAGGAAACAAGATTAAATGTTGTTGTGAAATCTGAGTTTAACCAGAAATCCGAGTAGTGACAAAGACGAATACATTAACATCATTCGGTTTAATCCATGGTTCTATTTAGCATTCTGTAAACGGTAAGTTTGCTGGGTAGCAAAGAAGGTAAGTATTCAGCCACACACACACACACACAAACCATGCATACATAACCCCTAAACTGAGTTACTATTGAGAATATTCACAGAGTAATCGTATCAAGTGATACCTAGGATATGTAGCTATATAACTCTGTTGGACCACACGTTATCTAGTCTATCACATTGGTCTTAGGGAGTAAGATATTCGTAGTTGGAAAATGTAAGATGGGGAAAGAGTCCTGCTGGGTAGCAAAGAAGGTAAGATCCAAAAGAAGTTTCTTGACGTAGTTGGCATTTCTGTAAGATGATGACGGTCATCGAAACAGACAATAACAGAAATGACGGTCGAGATGTTGAAGAGTTCTCTATAATGAGAGTCCCCCCAAAATAGCACGTTATCGATTTCAATGCTGTGAAAATGCTGCAGAGCATCTAAATCGAGGAGACCAGATAAGCAGTCACACTGTGCCATAACCGATTATTGTTCAGTTCGTGTATTACTTTCTTATCCTTAATATTTCTCTGAAACTAACGTCTACTGATTCTGTAGCAACCGTGGAGTAAAGTAATCTAGAACGCACTGCAATTTTCAATGGTTGTTGCATCAGTTACACCGTTTGCTATGACTGCACGTCCTGGTATTCAGTCGAATAATCTCCTTCCCTTACACTTGCTTTCTAAATGCCTGAGACACATGGGCACTCTGATATGAAATCGAAAGCGTGATATAATCTCTTTGCCTGTGTAGCTAAGCCACCGCAACCGCGAGCGCATGCTTCACGTCCCGCCAAGGGGCATGCGCGCTCACCACTGCGTTGACTTAGGGTTATGCGCATGAGCTACCTCTCAGTCCTTTACCACCGGCAAATGCAGGACGGCCATCCCAGGACAGCCGCCGGCAGTTCTGCGGGACATGGACGTTATCAGATGAACAGTATCTTGAGCAGGTGTCTGTTTTTTTCATTCTACCAACTCACACGACCGAACAGCACATCGCTTGCATTTGGTAGAAGATGGCCTCAGAACTTGGTCTGCCACTTGGTGCCTACAGAATTCACCGACAAAGAGAATTATTGAACCGTAGTCATCGGTGCTTGATGGATTTATTTAATGAGCACCTTACAGTGTAGACTAAATGAACAGTTATTCTTACCTATCCTCCGTGCCCTAGGGTACTACACACTATTTGTTTGGCTTTGAGTTAACTCCTATTATATTTAAACAGTTCCTGATCTCCGTTTGTTTAACTGAAACTGCTAAATTTTTTATTGGCTTTGAACCATGTTGGTAATTCATTTGTGCTGGTTTTCTTTAGTTTATTTTGTGCTCGTGATCACTACAAATTCAGTCTTAGTACCTGTCATGTGATCACTGTTATTTAAATTTCATTTATACATTCTTCTATGTTACTAGCATGAGCTATTTCCGTTGCAATTAAAGACTTCAAATATTATTTCCCTGCTTTAATTAAAATGTTATATTTTAAATTGTTTTATAGCTGCTAATTGATTGTTCTGATCTGTTATGTTTATAGGTGTTAGCCGGTGTGATAACTAAATGCTTGGTTGACTTTTGTAGTATTTTTGGGACATCTGTTAACCGAAGTCTTTTCTGAGTGTTCGAGTAGGGCCTGAAATCATTTACTGAAATTATTTTGAGACAGAAGCTCTATGCAAGATCATGCTGTTTAACGTCAACTGAAAACAGGAAAATGAATGCTCCAAAAAAGCTGCAATAGGGTAAAATATTTCTCTACATATTTTAAACGACAGGCCCGTTTCGGCTTAATGTCATTATCAAGTGGCCTGCGAGAATAACATTGGCAAGATTATCTCTATGTAAATCTTGTCTCTTTTATGTTTACAATTTCATTGGTACTCCTATATATCTCGAAGTGACGACCATATTGCATCTATAGTAAATTTCTTCTTCTTATCTTTCTCAGATATTTTGACATTTCAGTTTTGGCAGGTCTTTCTTCTTTGCTGTATGTTTAGAGAGTTTAGAAAGTATATAAGTATGATGTTACAGTACGTTGTTCTTAGTTTTTTTAATTTTTATCTATGATATGTGTAAATTCTGTTTACTATAGGATTATTTCTTTCTTACATTATTATGTCAATAAAGTTTTCGAGATAGTATTTATGTTTAAAATCTGTGAGTTCATTTAGAATTTCGTGCGAATTTATCCTTGTATGAACATAAATTTCCAGTTTTTCGAAAATGTCCATTGTAAGGTCTTTTGGCATTTTGTGAAATATTTCTACTGCAGTTTAGATTTTCTCGGCATTGTGGTGTTGAGTTTACAGACGTAAATAGAAGCTTTACACATTACTACCACTGTTTCTAGTGTGTTCTTTTAACCTGATGTTAAAATTTCTTCCGGTTTGGCCAATATAGAAATTGTTGCAAACATCACAGGTAATTATCTATATTCCAGAGGTGGCATATGCTAAGATTTTGCTTGTGCTTGAACGCAATTTCGTTATAAATTGTTATTTGTACAGAAGGACAGTTGGATGTGTGTCTATTTAAGTAGTGCATTTACCTTATTTGATATTCTTCGTAGATAAATTGAAGGTATGTAGGTTGTTCTATGTTTTGTTAAGGTTTCTGTGGTAAGATATATGTCGTTATCTATCGTGATGGGTTTTGGTTTCGTGTGTTTTTTAAGTAATTTTGTTTCTACGTCTGGATGAAAATCATTTTCTGCCTATATGACAGACTGCTGTTATTTCTTTTTGTATAGCTGGTTTTTCCAGAGAGTAATCGGTTATTCTATTTATCATGGAGCAGAAGAATACCTGCTTTCGTGTTTTAGGATGACAAGTGTTGGCTTTTATTATATTATCTATGGTGGTCGGTTTTCTAGGTAATTTCCAAGAATGTTTGCCTATCGAAGCCATGGGCTCCAAACGATAGATATCGGAGGTAGGATTCTAAATCGATCACGCGTGTGTGGTGGTGGGCGTTATGGGCATAATTGCAGTGGTCACTAGAGCAACGACAAAAGAAGAGCGTTACTAAAATAGTTGTAATTACAAAGGAAACGACTTACCTCACTCGTTGTTGACGTTGTCGTCATGAGAAAGTCTATCTGATGTGTATGCTATGGGAAGCATTCTCTTTTTGCTGTAACCTGGGTAGACTCTGCCAACGTCACGCAAAAATATGAGTACAGTGTCACATTTCCGACAAAATTCAAACAATTTTCTACATTGCATAAGCATGGAATCAGATTCATGCACGTGAAGTAACCAGCCGAAGAAACGTCTACATTAACAGAAATCCCATTCACTACCGACATAAATCGCGTGCGTTTTCCTAGCATCTCACAAATAATTTATCATAATGCCCACCACCACAGTCGCGTCATCGATTTAGAATCGGACGTTCGATATATATATTGTCTGCAGCCACCGCTTCGATAGGCAAACATTTTTGTAATTACCGTTTTCTGTGTATGACAACTGTGTGGCGATTGTTATTTTTGCTGATTTTCAGGTCAAAGTAGTTGATTGAATTGTCTATATTCAATTCCATAGCAAATTTGAGATTGGGATGAAGGCTGTCCAGTGCCTCATGGATATTATTGATGCCTGTGTTATTTCCATCAATCAGGATTATTATGTCATCTATGTATCTATATTAGTAGAAGATATTATTAAGTAATGGCCACTATGAATTAAAAAATTTTTCATCAAGTGTGTTGAGAAATATATCTGCAATTATTCCATCTACACTGTTTCCCATAGCTACTCCTTCTGCATTGGTATAGATTTATCGATTAAATTCAATATAATATTATGATAAATTTGGTTTCTACGTCTACATATACGTGATAACACTGCTGTTCACAATAAAGTACCTGGTAGAGGGTTCAATGAACTACTTTCAAGCTGTCTTTTTACCGTTCCACTCTCTAACGGCACGCGGGAAAAAACGAGCACTTAAATTTTTTGTGCAAGACCTGATTTCTCTCATTTTATCGTGATGATCATTTCTCTCTATGTGGGTGGGTGCCAACAGAATGTTTCCGCAATCGGAGGAGAAGACTGGTGATTGAAATTTCATAAGGAGATCCCGGCACAACGAAAAACGCCTTTGTTTTAATGATTGCCACTCCAGTTCACGTATCATGTCTGTGACACTATCTCCTCTACTACGCGATAATACAAAACGTGCTGCCCTTCTTTGTATTTTTCCGATGTCATCCGTCAGCCCCACCTGATGCGGATTCCACATCGCACAGCAATACTCCAGAATAGGGCGGACAAGCGTGGTGTAAGCAGTCTCTTTAGTAGACCTGTTGCTACTTCTAAGTGTTCTGCCAATAAATCGCAGTCTTTGTTTGCTCTACCCACAATATTATCTATGTGATTGTTCCAATTTAGGTTATTTGTAATTGTAATCCATAAATATTTAGTTGAATTTACAGGCTTCCGATTTGTGTGACTTATCGCGTAATCGAAATTTAGCTGATTTCTTTTAGTACTCAAGTGAATAACTTCACACATTTCCTTATTCAGGGTCAATTGACACTTTTCGCACCATACAGATATCTTATCTAAATCATTTTGCAAGTCGTTTTGATAATCTGATGAATTTACAAGATGGTAAATGACAGCATCATCTGCAAACAATCTAAGATGGCCCACAGATTGTCTCCTATGTCATTTTAAGTAGATTTGTGAGTTTGTAAGTTCATGTGATAGAAGTTTTCCTGTGCTGTAACACTACTGGTATGTTGGTGTACAAGTTTGCAGTCAGAAAAGAGATAAACGTGCCATTAGGTGGAATTTGTATATCTTTTACAGCTTTTCCTAAAGTACGCGAATTTTTTTGTGGTATAATGTTGGTTGTAAGGATACAGTTCTGTTACTAGTTCGTTCAATTCTTTATTTATCCAATAATTGCTATTGATGCAATTCACAATCAGGTAGATCAGCGTCCATATTTAATGTATCTTTCTTTGAGCATGTAATGTTGGTATGCATGGGCTGATAATAATACCTGACTTCTTCTCACAACTTATGACTATTATGTTACCATTTTTAATAGTTTTGTTTAGATGTGCTGTGTAATGGTTTGTTGGATTATATGGTTGTTCTGCGATGTTGTTAGTTTTAAAATTGTATTTACTTTATTTATGGAGTCATTTGCAGTTGATCAGAATGATACAATTTACCTTCTCCGATTTCATTGCTGTTGCATCGTTTGCTTGTAATTTTTGATTTATGGCTTTGAGGGTACTGTGTTCTGTCGTTTGTTTTTATGTATATTCACAATATTAGCTGCTATAACTATTAGTTCATTTTGCTTCCTAACTGACAGACTTGCCATATCAGTCACTGCTTTTGTAGTAGCTATTACATACTTTGTTGTGTAATTTAAGTTCTAAATTGTGTTTCAAGCCTTTTGTAAGTAGATAAGATTACTCATCTGTGAAGTTATTTTTGAGAAATTTTGTATCCTTGAACGAAATTGGAATGGAGTGTGATAAATCTCCATCGCTTTTTCTTGTTGGGTGTTGCGCTTGCATTAGCTTATTCAACTTAGTATTATGCATATTTCTAATTTGTTTGCTAGAGTGACATATGAATCCATTTATAAATTTAGATATATATTGATGAACATCAATGGAGTTATATTGTTTGTTAAACATAGGTGTGCTATGTACTGTTCTTGGTTAAAAATAAATTTGCCATGTAGTTTGTCCTTTATTTCTTGCATCATCCGTGTTCTTGCTCATTAGTTCTTGACTTGTGGAACACGGTTGAATTTTGCAGTTATTTCAATATGAACATATGACGGAATAACATTATGATTTAGGAAACATCTGTTGTATCTAATTGCTTCAGTCAACTTCAGTAATAATTTAACATTCAAGCGTAGAAATCGTAGAACATTTCCTATTACTTTGCATGTCATTATTGTCAATATTTTTCGTTCTGTTGGTCCCACAGCATCGTAAATGTCACTATAAGACATAATGAAAATGAATGCTTCAAACTACCTGCAGTAAGGTAATATATTTCCCTAAATATTTTACACAACAGGCCTGTTCCAGCTTATTGCCGTCATCAGCCTATCTGTGAAAATATCTTTGATATGATTATCTCTATGTAAATCATGACTATTTTATGTTCACACTCACATGGGTACTTACGTGTAGCCAAAAGTAATGACCATATTGTATGTATGGTAAATTTTTCTCCCATGCCTTAGAGAGAATATTTCTTTTTGTAGTTACAAAAGGTTAAAATACGTTTTTACAAGATATGGTGATTCATGGAAACAATATACACATCAATAAAATCCATCAGGCACTGAACCACCTCCATTTAAATTTCAAATTTGCTATGAAAATGGAAATAGACAATTCAGTAAAGTACCTTAACCTGAAAATTACCGAAGACAACACCAGCCACAGATTTCACTGATGTAGAAAACCTACCACCATAGACAAAATAAATGCAACTCTTGCCTCTCGATAACACAAAATCAGGTAATCTTCCTCTCCATGATTAGTAGAATTATCGATTTACCTCTAGGAGAACCAGATGCATAGAAAGAAATGAAAAAATTGTGTTAACATAATCTACAAAAATGATTTTCATCTGGATATAGTAACTACGTAATATAGAAACACACTACAATGAAATCCATTGCGACACATCTTTCCACAGAAATCTTAACGAAACGCAGACTAACCAACATATCTACAACTTACCTAGGAAGAATATGAAACAAAGACACTACTTAAATCGACACACACACACACACAAACACACACAACTGAATTTCCTTACAAATAACAATCTCACAACGAAATTATATTCAAGTGCACCCAAAACCTCAGCGAATGCCGCTTCTGGAATATATAAAAGTAATTGTGACGATTGCAACAATTTCTGTATTGACCAGAAGAGACGAAATTTTGACTCCATATTTAAAGAACACACTATAAACAGTTATAGTAATCTGTCAAGCTTCTATTTACATCCCTAAACACAGTTCTACAAAGCCGAGTTAATCGAAACTGCGTTAGAAACGTTACACAAAATACCGAAAGGACTTACAATGGAAATTCTTGAAAATCAGGAAATTTATATTCATGCAAAGAAATCTCCAGAGGAATCTCTAAATAAACACACAGATTTTAAACATATATACTATCTCAAAAACTTTATTGAAGTAACAGAATATTAAAAGAAATAGTCTTACAGTTATCAAAACTTATTCACACCATAGATAAAATTTAAAGGTAATGTAACAACATCTTCATTAAGAATGTTCTCAAAACTGAACTGTCAAAATATCTGTCAACATCTTGTTTTTACGTTTTGTAACTACAAAAAGTAATATTCTTAACAAGACATAGCAGAAAAAATTTACTATAGGTGCAATATGGTTGTCCCTTCCAGCTTCATGAGTATCAGTGCTACTTTAAACTTAAAATAGACATGAGTTACATAGACATAATTTTACCATTGATATTTTCGCAGATACTTGAAAAAACTGAAACAGGCCTGTTCTGTAAAGTAGCAATATAATACCTTATTCCAGCTAGTTTGGGGCATTTATTTTCATTATGTCCTATATTGATGTATACTACACTGTGTACTCAATTGAACGGAAAATATCGACAACAGTGTCATACAAAGTAATTGGAATATTCTGCAATTTCTATGCTTGAAGTTTAAATTGTTAAAGTTGATTGAATCAATTAGATACAACAGACAATGTGTACTATATAAAGTTGTTCCATCATGTGTTCGTATTAATGTAACTGAAAAATTCAACTGAGTTCCACAAGTCAAGAACTACAGAGCAAGAACTTGGATGAAGCAAGAAATAAAGGACAAATTACACAGTAAATTTATTACTAAGCAAGAACTGTATGTAGCACACTTATGTTTAACTAACAGTAGAACTCCATTGGTGTTCACCAACTTATATCTAAATTTATAGATGGATTCACGTGTTATTCTATCAAACAAATTAGAAATATACATAATACTAAGTCGAATAAACTAATGCAAGCACAACACCTCACAAGAAAAACCGATGGAGATTTATCACACTCCATTCCAATTTTATTCAAGGATTAAAAAAATCTCTTAAATATTAACTTCACAGATGAGAAATCTTATCTAATTACAAAAAGCTTGAAATGGAATTTAGAACTTAGGTTACACAACAATTTCTTAAAATATCTAACAGCTACTACAAAAGTAGCGACTGATATGGCAAGTCTGTCAATTAGAAAGCAAAATGAACTATCAGTTAATGCAACTAAAATTGTGGAAAAGTGAATATACATAAAAAACAAATGACAGAACACATTACCCTCAAAGGCATAAATCAAAAATTACAAGAAAATGATACAATTACAGTGAAATGGGAGAAAGGAAATTGTACAGTTACAATCAACTGATGTGATCATATAAATGAAGTTATGACATTTTTTGAAACTAACAACATTACAGAACCACCACATAACCCAACAAACAAACATACAGCACAACTAAACAAAAGTAGTAAAAATTGCAATGTAATGATGGATTATGAATAGAGGTCATGTATTATTATGAACCCATGCATACCAACATTACATGTCCAACGAAAGATACATAAAATATCGACTCTGACCCATCCAGCTGTGAATTGCAACAAGTGCCCTGTATATTTAATAAGTAAGTAGTTGAACAAACTCTTATCTGAGCTGCATACTTACAACAACCACAAAAATTCACATACCTTACCAAAAACAAATTCCACCTAATATCAAATTTGTCTTTTTTCAGATGACAGACCTATATACCAACATAATAGTACAATAAATAAAAAAATTATTAAACAATTGGCAAAGTTGTAGATATATTTCTCAACACATTGTAAGAGAAATGTTTCAAGTCAAAATGGCCATTACCTTATAAGATCATGTACTATTAGAGATATGTGGGTGACACATTAATGCTGACTGATGGAAACAATACAGACATCAATAATGTCCATCAGGTACTGAATAACTTTCATCCCAATATCAAATTTACTATGGAATTGGTAATAAGCAATTCAGTAAACTACCTTCATATGAAAACTACCAAAGACAACAACCACCACACCTTTCACATGTACAAAAACCTACCACCACAGGTTATATAGTAATGCCAACTCTTGCTATCCTAAAACACAAAAGCAGGCCCTCTTAAACACCATGATTAATAGATTTATCAATTTTCCTTTAGAACAACCAGCTACACAAAAAGGAATGAAAAGATTAAAGAGCCTACAAAAATTATTTTAATCCAGATGTAGTAACAAAATTAAATTGAACACACACAAAGCTGCAAGCAATCACAATACATGAAAACAGGTAGCCTTAACAAAATACAGAACAACCTACATACCTTCAATTTACCTAGGACGAATATCAAATAAGTTAAATGCACAACTTAAATCGACACACACACAACTGATCTTCCTTTCAAATAACAATCATATAAGGAAATTATGTTCATGTTCATTCAAAATCTCAGTATATTTCACATCTGGAATTTATCAAATTAACTTTGACGATTAAAACAATTTCTATATTGGCCAAATCAGACGAAATCTTAACATGAGATTTAAAGAACACACTAGAAACAGTGACAGCTTCTATTTACGTCTGTAATCTCAACACCACAAAGCTAAGAAAATAGTAACTGCGTAAACAAAAAACGTGAAAGGACGAAATTCTAATGGACACACAGATTTTAAATATAAATATAGAAAGGACTCACTATGAATACTATCAGAAAACTGGAAGTTTATGTTCATAGAAGAAAATATCCAGACAAAATTCTAAATGAACTCACAGATTCTAAACGTAATTATTATCTCAAAAAACTTTATTGACATAACAGAATATGGAAAGAAATAGACTTTGGGTAAATAAAATTTAGACAGATTATAGATAAAATGTAAAGGAAACTAAGAATAATGTAATGTAACAACATACTTATATACTTTCTAAGCTCTCTAAACATACAGCAAAGAACTGTAAAAATTGAAATGTCAGAACATCTGAGAAAAAGTATTTTTTGTAACTACAGAAACTAATATTCTTACCAAGATACGGAAGAAGAAATTTACTATAGAGGCAATATGGTCGTCACTTCCAGCTAGATACAAGTACCAATGTAGTTATAAACATAAAACACACACAATTCACACATAGATAATCTTACCAATGTTATTTGGCAATAAGCCGAAACAGGTGTGTCGTATAAAATACTTGAAGAAACATATTGCCTCATTATATCTAACTTCCTGGCAGATTAAAACTGTGTGCCCGACCGAGACTGGAACTCGGGACCTATGCCTTTCGCGGGCAAGTGATCTACCAACTGAGCTACCGAAGCACGACTCACGCCCGGTACTCACAGCTTTACTTCCGCCAGTACTTTCTGCTGTGAGTACCGGGCGTGAGTCGTGCTTCGGTAGCTCAGTTGGTAGAGCAGTTGCCCGCGAAAGGCAAAGGTCCCGAGTTCGAGTCTCGGTCGGGCACACAGTTTTAATCTGCCAGGAAGTTTCATATCCGCGCTCACTCCGCTGCAGAGTGAAAATCTCATTCTGGAATCATTATATCTAGTTTGGAGCATTCATTTTCATTATGTCTTGTACTGACACAAACTATGCAGCAGGCCCAACAGAACAAAAAATATTGAAAACTGAAAATTTCTCGAACTTCATATATTAAAAATATTCTTTTCATTTCCTTAAATTCATTACGATCTTTATATTCCACAGTACTTGAAGAAAGTTGACTCCTGCCACGTAGAGCTCTATGTTTTTTGTGGAATGGTAGCTTATCACTCCAGCTCCTCTGTCGCTAAAGTATTACAGCATGACTAGCATCGGTCCACAAACGTCATTAAAGTAAATAAATAATTTATGGCGACCATTCCTTTGATGTAGAAAGAAAAACGAGCTGAAGAAACTATTACTTCTCGCGCAAAATATCCTTCTGGTAGAAAACTCTTGTATCGAAATGCTGGATGGTACAGTTGTATGTGCTGACTTGTTAGCTGCATTTTCTCTGTGTGTCTGTCTGTCTCTCTCTCTCTCTCTCTCTCTCTCACTCTTACTGTGTTTGTGTGTGTGTGTGTGTGTGTGTGTGTGTGTGTGTGTGTGTGTGTGTGCTTACTTTATATTCAATATCATTAGTTTCAGAAAAGTGGCTTGTGCTAGTGTCAGTTTAAATGAATTGAATGAGTGTTAGGGATGATACTAGTAAAGCTGCGTTGATATGGTATGTAGTCAGTGTAAACTGGTCATAAATGTTGAACACATAATGCAATAATGTGACGTTATTAATAAAAACTGAACCATTCTTAGCCTATCCTGATATTCTCACCGTAATCGCCTTCGTCGGCGTTGGCTCTTTGACCATCACATTTCACCAAAAAACATTAAAAACTAAGACCTCTTTTTGAACTAAAGGGCATGAAGAAATGTATGTTGCAAATAAATGAAAAACATTAAGTCCTTATCCACCTCAGCTTGGAAAGCTTGCCATTATGAATATAATACACAAAAATTATGAAAGAAAACAAAATCTTCTCTTGGTACTCACAGAAGAAATATAAGGAAACTACGCTGCTGGTCATTAAGACTGGATACAAGGAAAGTTGTCAGGTAACGGAATATTACATTTTTTGAGCACACACTATAGTAAGAAGAATAAACGATTAAATCTGTAGGTGTTTTTTGAGTATACAGGATGTAAAGCTTAGTACATCGTAGCTTCCTTGATGTGCCGGCAACAATGGCTCCAACATGGGTACGTATTGGTCGAAGTGAGCTTAGATAACACATGAGCGTACTGTTTACCATACTACAACAACACCGTGCTACAGTTAACTGATCGTAATGGGTAGGAAGTTGCAGCATGCCAGCCCCTCGACAACCCATGACCATGTGTTTTCAACGAGTGAGAGACCTGGAGTACGTGCCGGCCAGAGAAACACTCGTAGCGAGAGACGTCAGTGCAGCACGGTGTGAGGAAGCAGATATGGTTCTCTATCAGCCGCCACCAGTTTCGTAGACACACGACAACAGCTCTGTCCGTCGTTTGCCGTGACGACTTAATATGGACATCGCCGTCTGTTGTGTGATCTTGCTAGGGCCAGCAAAGAAAGCTTGAGAATGGTGTCTCAAAATGTACGCCACAATTTCAGTGTGTTATAGCACCCAAGCTAATAAAGATTTTCACACCATATTTGGATTATGTGGCAGAAATGCAAAGTTTTGCTTATGCTTGTTCCATGTTGTCGTGAGGGTAGCAAAATGACAATTCTTCCAGAAAAGGTTCAATGTGTGGACTGGTTAACTGAAACCATATCGGACATGAAATTTCAAATGAATTCTCAAACGTGGTGCAGGAAGCAACCATTCCTGCGGACGTCCATACGCTAGTGGTACAGGAATTTTACGCATGCACGAAGCGTTGATGTGAAGTATCATATTGAACCCCTGGAACAAGTAAAACCGACACAGAACTGATACTACTGGCTTTCGACGTTGACCACAGTAGTCTGTTCAGAGGGCGTGCACCGGATCCTTCGTAAATGTTTACAGATGTATCCGTGCCGATTGCCACTGCTGCACGCACTGAAACTAGACGACAATCCACAACGTATGTAGACGTTCTTCGTACTTTAGCGGAGGCTGGAAATTTTCTTAACAACTTAGCATTTTCTGACGAAGCATCATTCCACGTGTGTGGTGATATAATGAAATGTAACACAACCAAGACGCATACTATGGTGGAAGAGGTATGTGACAGCCCGAAAGTGAATGTGTGGTGTTGTCTGATGGTTGATCGTGGGATCATTATTTTAATCTCAGCAGAAATAATTAACTCTAATTGTTACCTTGATAGGATGGAGCTGTTTCCATTATCACAACTGGTCATTTTCCAACAAGATGGTGCACCGCCACAGTGGGGTCTGACTGTAAGAGATGTTCTAGATAGGATATTTTCAGATCACTGAACTGGCAGCGATGTCTCAATTCCCCGGTCTCCTACGTCGCCTGACATCACACCAATGGTCTTCTTTCTATGGGGGTATGTCAAAGACAGAGTACAGCAAACGCCGGTCAACCAAATCAATGATTTAAAGAATCGAATCGTTGCTGCAGTTGCCACGGATGATGCGGATATGATGCGTCAAAGTCGATAGCGCTTCAATGCAGGCTGGGTGTTGTACGCACATGCCAAAATTGACTGAATCGTCGTAAGTCTTTGAGAGATAGCGTGTCACATAAGCCAAACATTTTGTGCATTTCTTAATTAGTTAGGATGCTCTACCACATTAAAGACGTACGGTACCGTTTGAAACACCATGTACGATCTTCAAATAACTTAGGAGAATGCAGCTGGATGACTTCGCCGACAACCGCCGACATTTCGATAGGAGCACATCCTGTCACTTTCAAGGCAAAACTACAGCAGGTAGGCGCTGTGCAAGGGAATTAAAATTTCGGTTTTCAGAGAAACTCCGGAGTTATAACACACAGTCACTGTAAAAACTAGCACCATCGAGATCCAAGGGAGACCGACGTCTGACGTGGAGCCACACACCCTCGATTAGGTTTATTTCCGGGGACTCTGGTGACTGTCGGCCGGAGTGGCCGTGCGGTTCTAGGCGCTACAGTC
The DNA here is from genome assembly GCF_021461395.2 of Schistocerca americana. NCBI lineage: Eukaryota > Metazoa > Arthropoda > Insecta > Orthoptera > Acrididae > Schistocerca > Schistocerca americana. Next base: position 255,504,441 of record NC_060123.1, read on the forward strand.
TGGAACCGAGCGACCGCTACGGTCGCAGGTTCGAATCCTGCCTCGGGATTGGATGTGTGTGATGTCCTTAGGTTAGTTAGGTTTAATTAGTTCTAAGTTCTAGGCGACTGATGACCTCAGAACTTAAGTCGCATAGTGCTCAGAGCCATTTGAACCATTTGAACTCTGTTGACTAAGAGAGTGAGGTTAACTCATCCTCGTGCTCTTTGAACCACGCATGTACTCTGCGACCTGCGTGACATGTTACGGTGTCCTGCTAATAGATGCCGTAGTGCCGAGGAAAAACTGACTCCATAAAAAGGTGGACATGACCCCCAAGAACAGCTAAATCCTTGTTTTCATCCACCTGTGCCTTCCAGATTGACGAGATCACCCAGGGAACGCCACGAAAACATTTCCCAGACCATAAAACTCCCTTCTTCGGCCCAGACCCTCAGTATGATTGTGTGTGTGGGAGAGTTATCTCTTCTTAAGGGGAGGACGACCAATTGATCACGTCAGTGCAGATGCGCACCTGGATTGGACTCTTATGGCAGTTAGTGAAATACCGTGAGGAATGTGGAAAATGGTCATGAAACACTACATCAACAATGTGTGGATAAATTGAGAATTTGGGTCTGACGGGAAACGTGGTAGTGTAGTCTGTGCCGTCGCGATGACCACTGTGTCCAGATGTCGCAGTGCTCAATGCATCTGCCTAGTCAGCAGGAGACCTGGGTTCGAATCACTATCCGGCATACATTTTGAACTTTCCCCACTGGTTTAAATAAGTGCGCACTAGCAACAAATCCCATTAATTACGTTGTGTCCGACGATGATTGTCGCTGGGCAGCGCGGGACAGCTGCCGTTTGCTAAATGGAGCATTAAACGCTATTTATCTGAAAAGGCCACCTGTTGCCAAACTGTGGACGCCCAGTTGCTGTAGTGGAGTGCAAATTCCAGCCTTCGTCGCCGACGAACAGCGGTCAACACAAGTGCGTGAACCAGGTGCCTGCTGCGGAAGCCCGTACGCAGCAACGTTCGCTGAACACTGTTAGTAGCCCCTTGGTTAACCTGCGTCGTCAGCTGCTCAACAGTTTTACACATCTTTAGAGCCGTCGTTTACCTTTGTGATCTATGGCCCGTGGTGCAGCACAGTTGCCACGGCACCAGTTTTGGATAGCGCTACTTTGCCACGCGCGGTATACTTTAACCATGGCGGCACGTGAGCAGTTTACAAACTTAGTCGATCCCAGCATGCATCCATCCTTGACTCGAACGAACTGCAAAGATGATGTCTTTTTAGACGTAGAAAAATCGCTTTGTTGTCAGTACGACAACAACTGCACCATTTCCCGCGAGTCTCCTCTCTCTGTGAGTGATTACTGGACGTTGACGTTGGACATAAGTTATGGTCACATTAACGTGTCTGGACGGCGTAATCTGCTGTTTTACAGTATGTTCATTGTTAAATGTTTGATGACACAGGAGGCATTATCTTTCGGCCCACCCTCGTATTACTGCATACAGAGCTCCTATAAATGATATGGTTGAAATGGCTCTGAGCGCTATGGGACTTAACATCTAAGGTCATCAGTCGCCTACAACTTAGAACTACTTAAACCTAACTAACCTAAGGACATCACATACATCCATGCCCGAGGCAGGATTCGAACTTGCGACCGTAGTGGTCGCGTGGTTCCCGACTGAAGGGCCTAGAACCGATCGGTCACAACGGCCGGCTATAAATGATTAATGCAGTCAATCTACCGAAACTTTTACTAGATTATGTCTAACGTTCTACATGGTGTGTTCCATTCTGTGCAGGCAGTTGCCAACTGACAAATAATATTACAGCGATTGCTCAGAAACAACAATGATTTTCAGGCAAAATATCTTAAGGAAACTTCACGCAGTCGGAGTTACTGCAGTTTTCAGTTACTTTCAAGTGACAAAACCATTTGTCTGCTCACTCTCTCTCTCTCCTTCTGTACAGTAGGATGGATTGTTTATACTGTTGTAACTACGAACCACGACGAAAGAAACATGCACGTCCCCACAACCGGCACACGCGGTTTTGCGTTTCACTTTTGTATGAAAACACCACGGAGACCCGAGGGGTGGGACATGTCCACCGGCCTTAGTACATGAGAAACGCAACGGCTTCCTTCCACATCAATGTCTAAGCAAACCTGACGTGATAGTTCTGCGTACGCAATATGACATTGACGATTTCATTCTGGCAACGTTTGTTCTCCTTTGCGACTCCACACACAAATACGGCTATCATGATGACGTACGCAGAACTAGGACTCGTCTGCAAAAGCATCGTGGTGTCCCTCCTGCTGTCTGAGTCCAGTGTTGTTGTTGGGTGCAGAACAGCCGTCGCGCCACTCTCTGCTGCCGAGTCAAGCGAACCACTTCAACGCTCGCCGCGTGCTGCTCCAGACGTCCAGACGTTCGTGTGGGTACTTGTCTTGCTGACTCAAGGTCTGCGACGTAGCAGCATTAATCAGCACGGTTGATTGAAATAAATGTCTTTCCTCACGGGTGCTAGTCGCGTGAGGTTGTTGAGTTGTTGCATGATGTTCAGTATAACACTCCGGAACTCATCGATTCCATAATTGCATGACAGACGTGGGATAACGAAGAATTCGAGAAACAATATTACGGTACGATAAACACGTCTCGACACGCCACGATCCTATGGCAGTAACGTTTCCCCCTTTTTACACTAAGCATAACAAATTTTTCTTGTAAACAAAGGTTTAATTGTGATTTCCAAATGATAACCCTGCTACATGACATTTCCTTATACACAGAATGAACATGGCGTCTACTCTACCCACATTCCGCGACTGAGCTGAAATGATACTCATTTGCATATCCAAACACACTCCATGTCCGTTTGACGTTCGTTTCATACCGCCGTTATGGCGTTGCAGTTGTAAGAGAGAGCGAAAGAGCTGCGTAACAAATGATACTACGTGTTTCAACAAGCAAGTTGTAACCCCCAACCCCCCCCCCCCCCCCCCCGCCCTTCCAGAAGCTACTCACAAAAGCGAAATGAGAATTAGAAGTGTATTGATTATGGACAGGTACAGGATGGTATCGTAGGTAACGAGGACATGAGAAAAACATCGGACAACGACTACAGCATTACAGTTACTATCACACAACTTTGTCATTCCAGTTTAACTAAGTGCACTGTGTTAGTCTTCTCCGCGCTAAACAGTCTAAACTATGTTCCTTTCAAAATTTCAAAGTGTTGATTATATCTGTGTCGAACGATGAAAAGCTTAAATGATCCACAGGACTCCAGTGTAGAACTCTCTGCCTCGGTGCACGCAGCAGAAGGTAATTCTGCAGGGTGATCTCGCCTTATCTGCTCCTTGCAGCGGATAGAAAAGTCTTATATTGCGAATGTTAGTTAATTCTAGCGCCCCTCTCGTCTAGTGGCGAGTGCTTTGTCTCTCCAGCCTACTTCTTCCGAATCAACACCGGAAGACCATCCTGTCTGATTTACCATGAACTTCGGCAGATCATCTACGCTAACAGGGAATCGTGTGAAATCCCAACTCGATTTTAGAAAGACTACTCTGCGGCATTACCCCCATTACTTAGATTGCATTTATCACGAATCTCTCACCCAGGTGACACCTCCAAATAAGAAGGGTAAATCGCCGGACCCGCAAAAAATGACCAATATCCTTAACATTAGTTTGCTTCAGAGTTCTTGGATATAATAAATTTCCTAGAGCCTTATGTCCACGAATCAGCATGGTTTTAGAAAACACCATACTTGCTAAACTCAGCTTGCCCTTTTCTCACATGATAAACTGCGAACTCTGGATGAAGGGCAGATTTCATATTTCTAGATTTCCGAAAAACACTGCAAACTCTTAATGAAGGTGCGACCATATGGAGTAGGAGCTCAGGTATGCGACTGGCTCGAAGACTTATTACGTAATAGAATCCAATACGTTGTCCCCTACGGCCAGTGTTCATCAAAAACAAGGGAACTGTCAGGAGCACCCCAGGAAAGTGTGACAGAACCGCTGTTATTTTCTATATACATACACTGAAGAGCCGAAAACTGGTACTGAATAATAGCGTGTAGGGCCCCCGCGAGCATGCAGAAATGCCGCAGCACAACGTGACATGGTCTCGACTAATGTCTGAAGTAGTGCTGGAAGGGACTAACACCATGAATCCTGAAGGGTCGTCCATAAATCAGTAAGAATACGAGAAGGTGGAGATTTCTTCTGAACAGCACGTTGCAAGGCAAGATATGCTCAATAATGTTCGTGTCTGGGGACTCTGATGGCCAGCGGAAGTGTTTAAACTAAGAAGAGTGTTCCTAGAGCCACTCTGTAGCAATTCTGGACGTGTGGGGTGTCGCATTCACCTGCTGAAATTGCCCAAGTCCCACGGAATACGAGTACATGATCGAGACGAATGGTTGCAGGTGATCAGACAGGATACTTACGAACGTGTCACCTGTCACAGTCGTATCCTTATCAGTGATCCCATATCACTCCAACTGCACACGCCCCAGACCATTCCAGAGCCTCCACCAGCTACAACAGTCCCCTGCTGAGATGCAGGGTCCATGAATATATGAGGTTGTCTCCATACACGTCCACGTCCATCCGCTTTGTGTCGCGCAGTCATGGGTACACGAGTGGTCCTTCGCCTCCGATAGCCCACATCGATGATGTTCCGTTGAATGGTTCGCACGTTGACACTTGTTGATTGTCCAGCACTAAAATCTGAGGTTGCACTGCTGTCACGCTGAACAATTCTCTGCAGTCGTCGTTGGTCCCATTCTTGCAGGATCTTCTTCCGACTGCAGCGATTGGGAGATCTGTTATTTTACCGCATTCCTGATATTCATGGTACACTAGTGAAATAGTAATACGGGAAAATTCCCGCTTCATCGCTATCTCGGAAATGCTGTGTCCCACCGCTCGCGCGCTGACTATAACACCACGTTCCCGTTCACTTACATCTTGATAACCTGCCATTGTAGCAGCAGTAACTGATCTATCAACTACGCCAGACACTTGTCTTATATAGTCACTGCTGACCGCAGCGCCGTATTTTGCCGATTTACATATCTCTGTTCTTAAATACGCATGCCTTTACCAGTTTCTTTGGCGCTTCGGTGTACTCGTACATGATCTGACGGGCAGAGTCGGCAGCAATATGCGGTTGTTTGCTGATGTTGCGTTGTAGGGAAAGTGTCAAAGTTGATTGACTGTAGAAGGATACACTATGACTGCGGCAAAATACCAGATGGTTTGATGAATGTAAGCTATCTCTAACTGTAGAAAAATCTAATGTAATACGGATGAGTAAGAGAAGTAAATCCGTAATGTTCGGATACAGGTTAGTAGGGTCCTTCTGGACACAGTCACGTTGTTTAAATATGTGGGCGTAACGTTGTAAAGCGATATGAAGTGGAATTAAGATGTTAGGTTTGCGGTAGGGAAGGCGAATGATCGACTTCGGTTCATTGGGAGAACTTTAAGAAAGTTGTATTTCTCGCTAGTGCGACCTATTTTTGAGTGCTGCTCGAGTGTTTGGGATCTGCTCAAGGTAGGATTAAAGGAATACATCGAAACAATTGAGAGGCGGTCTGCTAGAGTTTTTAGTGGTAGGTTCGAATAACACGCAAATATTACGGAGATGCTTCGGGAACGCCAGTGGGAATCCCTGGAGGGAAAGTGACGTTTTTCCAGAAAATACTATTAAGAAAATTTAGAGAACGGTCATTTGAAGCAGACTGTGAAGGATTCTATTGCCGGCAACATACATATCGAGTAAGAACCAGAAGATAACATACGAGAAATTAGGGCTCATACAGAGGCATATAAATCGTTGTTTTTCCATCTCTCTGTTTGCGAGTGGAGCAGGATAGGAAATCAGTAGTAATGGTACAGGATAATCTCCGCTGCTTACGGAGTATGGATGTGGACGTAGATGTAGATTTTGTATTTCTGTTTCCTGAAGAGTCTCATGTCCACTCACATCTACACATCCTTTTAGACATCCAAAAACAGTATAAACGGAAATTCAAAATCAGTTTTGTAACGTTGGTATGAAAACAGTATTTACATGAAGCACTTATTTTGACGATTCAATTAACAAGAAATGTTAGCGGTTGTGGTTTCAACGGGTTTCCCCCCAAAACTCTCAAAATATCTAATGAAACTAAACAAATATTATTTCAAAAAGAAATATTGCAGCTTCATAGTAAGGCAGTACCCACTTACTAGCTGGTAACGGCTGATATTTGTAAACGCAGGCGTGTCTGTATCGCAGGCTGCATTGTGTAACAACCGAGGAACAAGTGAGCAAGGCAGCCAACTCAGGGAGCTGAATGCTGACGCAGCACCTGCCGCCATGTCAAAGGCCGGAGTGTCGGGCCTGGTTTCGAGTGAACCCATGGAACTACATTGGCGGACCTCGCTTCCAGTTTGAAACAGGACCCCCTATCGACGGAATGGATATCAAGCTCCACAAGCCGGCCGGAGTGGCCGAGCGGTTAAAGGCGCTACAGTCTGGAACCGCACGACCTCTACGGTCGCAGGTTCGAATCCTGCCTCGGGCATGAATGTGTGTGATGTCCTTAGGTTAGTTAGGTTTAAGTAGTTCTAAGTTCTAGGGGACTTATGACCACAGCAGTTGAGTCCCATAGTGCTCAGAGCCATTTGAACCATTTTTGAAGCTCCACAACTTCCAATAAATTTACAGAAATGGCAAATACAGGATATATCAAAAAGAATCATCCGATAAAAAAAATCATAACTATTATGTTATTTGAGATATTTGCGCGAACAACGTACTGTTGGAAAGAGTTTCACATGATTTCCACTAGGTAGCAGCAGTGTGCGCCCTATTCAGTTCAAGTAAAAGCGGTGTCGGGACAACGGAAAGCGATCTGTGTTCTATGCTTTGCGTAGTGCGCGTCAGTAATAACTGTTCAGCGTGACTCGTTCGAGGGATGGTGTAACCCTCCTGCAGTGTAGAGCATTAGACTATGGCATGAACAATTCCGAACAACAGGTTGTTTGTGTAAAGGTAAATCGCCGGGCCATTCCCGAGTGTCTGACACAGACGTCGAACGCATTCGCCGTAGTTTCACAATGAGTACGCAGAAATCCGTTCACCGTTCGAATCGACAGCTCAACAGGCCCCTCGACCTCGACGTCCCTCTGGAGTGTGTTGCGTCGACGTTTACACACGAAACCATACAAAATTCAGCTTTTGCAAGCTCTTCGTGAAGATGACAAACAACAACGTGTAGAGTTCTGTAATTTCGTTCTTGTCAAGATGGAGGATGACTGTTTTCTTCCACGCTTAATGTTTGGTGGCGAGGCAACATTTTATTTAATTGGAAAGGTGAACCGCGAGAATATGGAGCGCAGAACAACCACATGAAGTTGTGCAACGTGAGAGGAACTCTCCAAAATTTAATATATCCTGTGCAATTTCACGGGCAAAGGTGTACGGTCCATTTTTCATTGCCGAGGACAAGTTAATAGGACAAAACAGGAGACTGGAAACTCGCCGGCGCCGCTTGTTTCAGTAAGATAACTGCTGGACTGACTCACCGCAAATGTTAACGGTGGGCCATTTCAATAATATTCAGCACATTCGTTAGTTAGTCTAATCCGTGTTTATATAGAGCGAGATAGGTAAGCAGATCATCCAAAATAAATCCAGCAAATAGATGCTGGAGGAAGTGCGAACTTTCTGACATACACAAATAATTTTTATCGTTAATAGCTGCCAAATTAAAACACCTACTTTGACTTTTTTTTAAAGGTAAGTATACACTTCATTCTGTAAGAATGAAAACTGACTTGGGTGAAAATGTCAACGACATAACGTGTGTGGAACTTGATTAATGTAACAGCGCTATGGGTCTGTGCTATGTGAAGTCCAGATTAAATCATCGTGCAGTATCGTCTGCCAAAGACAGCTTTATAACATGTATCATTCTTCAACGTCATCATTTTGTGTAGGCCAGATTGTCTGCTATAACTTAGCGAAAACCCCATCTCGATATATCGTTCTGGATAGATATTTAATGGTCAGTCTTACCTGAATTACCCTGTACACAAGGGAGGGGTGTGTTGCTCGCAGTCTTCAGCAGCTTGCCTCACGTTGAGGACGTACTTGGTGGCACTCGGTGCAGTCTTCAGGTGGTAAGGTAGAAAACTTTTATTTTAACAAAAGAGATGGGATAGCGATATGCACATATTCAAGGGCGGTAGTATCGCGTACACTAGGTATAAAAATAGTGCATTAGCAGAGCTTATAGCACTACTTGTTACTATTAAATAATTTGATAGTGGAATGCCGATAACGTTATGCCTGTGGAAGGAGCTTTCTTTGACCGTGACTGTGTGCAATGGGAAGATGTCGAACTGTTTCCCGACTCCGAAAAGATTGCTATTGAGAGGAAACAATAGCAAAACCACAGGAATCAAACCAAGGTTCTATTATTAATGAAGTAAACTGTAATTATGTAAGAGGAAATGGTCGCCAACCTAATTAGGCGAAGTTGTACCCAGTACAAGCATGGTTCATGAAGAAAGTTAGCTATTAGGACTGACTTTACTTGATTCGGAACTTCCGTTTTGCTGATAAGATACAAGGCAGTAACACAATTTAGCAAGTAATTTACCAGTGATTTGACTTAAACTACACAGGAGGAGTAATAATCCGTTTTGGCAACAACTGCATCTCAGTAACACTTAGTGTCTACACATTATAGTAGGAAGATAATGACGATTGTAGGTAAATGACAACCAATGGTGTAGCACTACTGACTTGGGCAGATGGTTCTTTTGTCAGTTTAATTATGGGAAATTACTACTACTGACATAGTTATAAAGTGATTGTAGCTTTTATACTGATTAGTATTTGCATTCTCAAGGAACATTCAGTTCCTTATTTAGCTCAAGTGGAACAAGTGATACACGGATCTAGTATAGTGTTGTTGTTTTTGTAATATGACCTTGAAATGTGGCTCAGCTATTAGCTTTGGAACCCGTAAACTAATCCGTCGATAGACTCAGATCGAGGCTGAACACGTTAGTGACAACACAGTGTGGAAACATTGTTATCTACATAACACATGAAAAACGCCACTATTTCAGCAAGAAACATCTTTGAAGTGAATTCTTTAAAACTTCTCTTATTAACTGTACCTTGATGAAACTTTACTGTCCATTCATGAAAAGTACGTGAAGTACTTCATAATTTGTGCTCTCTAAGTAATTATGTATAATACAACTCCACAAAGTTTGTTAACTTTTGGTAAAGAAGATATTTGCTTTTCAGTTCAGTAAAACAGGATGCTCGGATTCATTGTAACCCTTCTTTAGGAGCCTGTCTAGGTAAATGACATGTTGGCTCAACACAAAGTTTAGAGAATACAAAATTACTATTGAAAACGAAACCACGTAACTGGTTCCTGCAGTTATACAATACTCAGCTGACAATTTGCTATGAACACGATGGCATAGTCGATCTCTTGTGCTATTCAAAAATGTCAGCAAAAGTATCCATGGCTCTTCCTGTACAACAAGCTCTTCGTAGCGTCGGATTTTCATAGTACGGAGCTGATCAAAGTACGTCATGAATAATAATCCGAATTACTTGGACATCAGAGGCTGTATTATATAATCTTGCAGTTCTTCTCGCCACTTTCAGTTCACAAGATGCGCACTATTTGCCTGCTAATCACTGCCTGACTCATGTCACCAAGAAACTTTGCAGCTCGACCGCCAAATCTACCTTTCCTATTCCCGCCTACCCAGTTACGTTGTGGAGGGACTTAGCTCCAGGTTTTACATGATTACAAACCTACTTCCTCTACACATTAACCAGTATTGCAGTATTAACTTTTACATTCTTTTACAGCGCACTGTATTTGAAATTACATTCATAGATTATTTACAACTAAATTTTCATAAATAATGAATATGACATTTACCTCGATGTTACTACAAAGAACATGGTTATACAGAAGTCACATTAAGCAAAGACAAACAAAGAAGTCAGATGGGACAGTTATTGGCAATATCGATAGCAGTGTTAGTAGCTGCCATTTTTACCCAGGTGAAAAGATTTCTGACGTGATTGTGACCGCACGATGGGAATTAACAGGCTTTGAATCCGGAATGGTAGTTGGAGCTAGACGCATGGGACATGCCATTTCGGAAATCGTTAGGGAATTCAATATTCTGAGATCCACAGTGTCAAGAGTGAATCGAGAATACCCAGCTTCAGGTATTACCATTCACCACGGGCAACGCACTGTCTGACGGCATGCACTAAACGACCGAGAGCACCGGCGTTTACGTAGAGTTGACAGAGCTAACAGACAAGCGACGCTGTGTGAAATAACCGCAGAAATCCATGTGGGACGTACGACGAATGTATCAGTTTGGACAGTGCGGCGAAATAGACGACCGACGCGAGTGCCTTTTCTAACAGAACGACATGGCCTGTAGTGTCCCCCCTGGGCTCCTGACCTTATGCCGGCAGGAGTGGCCGAGCGGTTATAGCCGCTACAGTCTGGAACCGCGCGACCGCTACGGTCGCAGGTTCGAATCCTGCTTCGGGCATGGTTTGGATGATGTCCTTAGGTTAGTTAGGTTTAAGTAGTTCTAAGTTCTAGGGGACTGATGACCTGAGAAGTTAAGTCCCACAGTGCTCAGAGCCATTTGAACCATTTTTGAACCTGACCTTATCGGTCGGACCCTAGACACTGGAAAACCGTGGCCTTATCAGATGAGTCCCGATTTCAGCTGATAAGAGCTGATGGAAGGATTGGAATGTGCTGCAGGCCCAACGAAGTCATGGACCCAAGTTGCCAAGAAGGCACTGCTCAAACTGATGGAGGCTCCATAATGGTGTGCACTATGTTTATAGGCAATGGACTCGGTCATCTGATCCAACTGAACCGATAACTGACTGGAAATGGTTTTGTTTGGCTACTTAGAAACCATTTGTTGGGTTTCATGGACTTCATGTTCCCAAACAACGATGTAATGTCACTGGTCCAAAATTCGACCAAATGATTTGGCCAGCCAGGTCGCCCGACATGATGCCCATCAAACATTTTTGAGACATAATCGAGAGGCCAGTTAGTACACAACATCCTGCAACGGCAACAGTATCGCAGTTATGGATGACTATAGAGGTAGCATGGCTCAGCATTTTTGCAGGGGACTTCCAGTAAGTTGTTGATCCATGCAACACCAAACTACTCCACATACGTCGGACAAAAGGATGTCCGACACAACATTAGGTAGTATCCCATGACTTTCGTCACTGCCTTGTATGACCACTTGTCAAAACTCGTATGTTGTTTAGATAATCTAATGTTTAGTGGATGGACTGTAAGACAATGCTGTGAGACATACATTTGCATTTTAGTGTATTCAGTGTTAGACGTTTTACTGACGTCAGCTGTCATAGCATTCTTTAAACAAACAATAGTTTCCAGGGGATCTGCTAGCACTTGTCCACATACACGCTATCATAGCTGCACTTGTAATATTTCGTATGTGTAGACAGCGCTTTGTGAGACCACCATTCAGAAGTTTTATATCTATAATCGTACATTTTGCGTTGGCAGTCGTCATTCACCATCCACGATCACTTTCGAATAATCACTATTTGATTTACAATAGTGGTTGATCACTTGTTAAACTTATCGTTATTTCAACTAAACCAGTTGGAGGACACATATGTAGTGGCGGACGAGCTAATCCTCTGACGATGTAAATAAGCTGCTGTAATTCCAGAATGTACATTTGTCCAAACCGTGTTTAAGGGGATACTTTTAGAACTCATACCACATGACGTACATTTTCTCAAAAGTTGCGTTACTTATCACTTTTAAAATGTGGTGAGTTATTCTTAGTAATTAGATAGAAAAATATGTTTACAAGTTTTTCTAATATCAGTGTTAGAGCTCTTGCAATTTTTTTTTAAAATTCATGTTTACGATACATAACAGTATTTATTTCACAAAAGTTTAAAGAAGGTTGACAGTAATCCACTTTGAAAAAGTTTGTACCACAGAAAGTTGTGCTGTAGCATGTACAAAGTCTGTGGCAGATTTCAACTTTTTGTTTTCTATCGCTCAGCAGAAGATGTTTCTTACACACCGAAAAATGAAAGTTGGGGTAAATGCAGGAAATAGAATTTATTAGAATTTATGCATGGAAACGGGTACCTTAATGCTGGCAATTATCATACGTTTGCTGTTTTTGCTCTTCATTTACATCCTTTCTTCTGGTCTGATTCTTCTGGAATGCCGTTTTGCCAAGGTTCTTTATTGACAATTCGGAACTCGCAATATGCACACCATGAGTCTGCTTCAGTAGGTTTTCACTGAAGCACCCTGCATCAAAACCTAGCCTCATAAGAGTCCAGATCCTTCCAGTGTTACTGTCACTAAACACCAGACAAGCATCATATGACGAAATTTCGACAATAGTAGATGAAAAATGTTGTCTTTGGCCGTCTCTTATAAGTGAAGTTATTAGAGCGTCTCTTCTAAGTGAGGCTGTTAAGGCTCTCGTTCTGATTTTGTGTTCCACCATGTGTGGTTTTCTTAATAAAACGTAATTAATCGTATTCACAAGGATAAAATCGTGTACAGAAGGGGTCATACCACAGCTAATTGGTTGAAACAAAATGGTTTTTACATCATTTGTGGCGCGAATGAAGGTCTGAAAACTGAAGACAATGTTTCTAACATACTACAGAACTGTCTGGTGGCCACAAAATTCAAACTTTTTGACCAATTTAACATACGTCATCTCCTTAACGTACTTCTGGTTGCTCTAGTTTGTTAGAGGCACCCAAGTAGCAGGCCTTAGGTGGGAACACTACGTCATTAAGAGAATTTGTGCGAGGTCAGTGTTTAGTGGAGATCTTCTAAAACACTACTCTTACGAAGAAGTTAAAGCAAAGAACTTTTAAGATGAAAATTGAAATACACTCAAGCTTCTCGAAAGGAAAAGTAATGCAATAAATCAACATACACTATGATGCAGGGACAAACCCCAAGGCTGAAACATAGTGGAACGAACAGGCTTTATCGTTTTATTCCCCGGAACGAAGGAACTGGATTGTATACAGGAAGAAATGTATTACCGTTACGGTGATGCGAATGATGCCCGAAGGACAAACAAACCTTTCGCGTGCACTTCCTCGCTCGGCGCGTTCTGAATTACAGATGCCTGCAGAAATAAACATGGGCTCAGCGCTGCCGCCGCCGCCTACCTGCTGCCGCTGCTTACCACCAGGCGCAGTCCGGCGCCCCCTAATGAGGCGTTCGGTCGCTCGTTTGCCTTGCGATCGTCGATTCCCCGCAGAAGCCGTGCGCATATTTACTGCCCACAGCGCATCACCCGCTGTTTTAAGTGCAGTTAAAGTCATCCGCGCTGTTGGTCCGCAGTAACTCCTGAGCGGCCGTTCCCGCGTGTACGATGCCGTCGGCGTTCTAAGCAGGTCCCTGGTGTCCTAAAGGGCACTCACTGGACGTAGAGCAAAACCGGTTTCATACTCCCTTACATTATTTTTGTATCGCTCTTTACCGTTCCGCTATTACTGGAAACATATTGTTGCGATGATGTGGTCGGTTAGACCGATCTGCATGACTAAAATATACAACGAGGGCCATTTGGAAAGTAAGGTCCGATCGATCGTGAAATGGAAACGAAAGCAAAAAATCCGATGAAACTTTGCGCAGATATCTTGGGCAGTGTCTCTAGTACCCACGTCGAACGCGTCACATTGCTCTTTTCAGTTTTGAGCGCACAGTGAGCACGTAAAAAAGTCTATAAAAAGTGTCTCCCGCCAAGTGTGAGGGTCTGGTGAGAGATTTGTACTGAAGCTATTCGTGCTACATAATGTGACTTTCATGCGTTTCCTTCTTCGTGACAATTCTCGCCTGCACTCTGCAGGAGCAATGAAGATGCTCCTGCAAAGTTTTCGAAAAAAAAAATGGTTCAAATGTCTCTAAGCACTTTGGGACTTAATAGCTGTCATCAGTCCCCTAAACTTACAAAGACTTAAACCTAACTAAGCTAAGGACATGACACACATCAATGCCCGAGGCAGGATTCGAACCTGCGACCGTAGCAGCCGCGTGGTTCCGGGCTGAAGCGCCTAGAACTGCTCGGTCACCGCGGCCGGCAACGTTTTCTGTGGGCAGTGTTTGATCACCAACAATACAGCCCATTATTTGTTCCCACTGAGTTTCGTTTCTACTCACGTGAACCGCTGGCTATGAAGACAATATTTTGGCATAGACAATGAGCTGTAGATCAGCGTAGAGATTTGGCTGAAAGCACAGGCGGCTGCCTTCTATGACGAGGGCATTGGAAACTTGGTACAACGCTACGACAAATGTCTAAGTCTTAGCGGTGACTATGTAGAGAAGTAGATGGAAGGTCTAGCTAACTGTTTCATATAAAACAATTTTGAATTTCACAATGGTTTCCATTTTGCGACCGGTCAGACCTAACTTTCCTAATAGGCGTCTTATTACAGGACGAAGAAAATATAGAAATGCAGTAAATGAATCAGGCAAAAAGGAATAAAACGTCTCAAAAATGAGATCGACAGGAAGTGCAAAATGGCTAAGCAGGGATGGCTAGAGGACAAATGTAAGAATATCGAGGCTTATCCCACTAGAGGCAAGATAGATACTGCCTACAGGAAAATTAAAGATACCTTTGGAGAAAAGAGAACTACTTCTATGAATATCAAGAGCTCAGATGGAAACCCAGTTCTAAGCAAAGAATGGAATGCAGTAAGGTGGAAGGAGTATATAGAGGGTCTATACAAGGGCGATGTACTTGAGGAAAATGTTATGGAAATGGAAGAGGATGTAGATGAAGATGAAATGGGAGATACGATACTGCGGGAAGAGTTTGACAGAGCACTGAAAGACCTGAGTCGAAACAAGGCCCCGGGAGTAGACAACATTCCATTAGAAATACTGACTACCATCTGGTGATCAAGATGTATGAGAGAGGCGAAATACCCTCAGACTTCAAGAAAAATATAATAATTCTAATTCCAAAAAAAGCAGGTGGTGGCAGATGTGAAAATTACAGAACTATCAGTTTAATAAGTCACAGCTGCAAAATACTAACGCGAGAATCTTTACAGACGAATGGAAAAACTGATAGAAGCCCACCTCGGGGAAGATCAGTTTGGATTTCGTAGAAATGTTTGAATACGTGAGGCAATACTGACCCTACGACATATCTACACTCCTGGAAATGGAAATAAGAACACATTGACGCCGGTGTATCAGACCCACCATACTTGCTCCGGACACTGCGAGAGGGCTGTACAAGCAATGATCACACGCACGGCACAGCGGACACACCAGGAACCGCGGTGTTGGCCGTCGAATGGCGCTAGCTGCGCAGCATTTGTGCACCGCCGCCGTCAGTGTCAGCCAGTTTGCCGTGGCATACGGAGCTCCATCGCAGTCTTTAACACTGGTAGCATGCCGCGACAGCGTGGACGTGAACCGTATGTGCAGTTGACGGACTTTGAGCGAGGGCGTATAGTGGGCATGCGGGAGGCCGGGTGGACGTACCGCCGAATTGCTCAACACGTGGGGCGTGAGGTCTCCACAGTACCTCGATGTTGTCGCCAGTGGTCGGCGGAAGGTGCACGTGCCCGTCGACCTGGGACCGGACCGCAGCGACACACGGATGCACGCCAAGACCGTAGGATCCTACGCAGTGCCGTAGGGGACCGCACCGCCACTTCCCAGCAAATTAGGGACACTGTTGCTCCTGGGGTATCGGCGAGGACCATTCGCAACCGTCTCCATGAAGCTGGGCTACGGTCCCGCACACCGTTAGGCCGTCTTCCGCTCACGCCCCAACATCGTGCAGCCCGCCTCCAGTGGTGTCGCGACAGGCGTGAATGGAGGGACGAATGGAGACGTGTCGTCTTCAGCGATGAGAGTCGCTTCTGCCTTGGTGCCAATGATGGTCGTATGCGTGTTTGGCGCCGTGCAGGTGAGCGCCACAATCAGGACTGCATACGACCGAGGCACACAGGGCCAACACCCGGCATCATGGTGTGGGGAGCGATCTCCTACACTGGCCGTACACCACTGGTGATCGTCGAGGGGACACTGAATAGTGCACGGTACATCCAAACCGTCATCGAACCCATCGTTCTACCATTCCTAGACCGGCAAGGGAACGTGCTGTTCCAACAGGACAATGCACGTCCGCATGTATCCCGTGCCACCCAACGTGCTCTAGAAGGTGTAAGTCAACTACCCTGGCCAGCAAGATCTCCGGATCTGTCCCCCATTGAGCATGTTTGGGACTGGATGAAGCGTCGTCTCACGCGGTCTGCACGTCCAGCACGAACGCTGGTCCAACTGAGGCCCCAGGTGGAAATGGCATGGCAAGCCGTTCCACATGGGAGAATAGCAGCGTGCATTGCTGCGAAAGGTGGATATACACTGTACTAGTGCCGACATTGTGCATGCTCTGTTGCCTGTGTCTATGTGCCTGTGGTTCTGTCAGTGTGATCATGTGATGTATCTGACCCCAGGAATGTGTCAATAAAGTTTCCCCTTCCTGGGACAATGAATTCACGGTGTTCTTATTTCAATTTCCAGGAGTGTAGAAGAAAGATTAAGGAAAGGCAAACGTACGTATGTAGCGTTTGTAGACTTATAGAAAGCTTTTGACATTGTTGACTAGAATACTCTCTTTCAAATTCTAAAGGTGGCAGGAGTAAAATACAGGGAGCGAAAGGGTATTTACAATTTGTACAGAAACCAGATGGCAGTTATAAGAGTCGAGGGAAGCCTTGTTTGGGAAGGGAGTGAGACAGGGCTGTAGCCTCTCCCCGATGTTATTCAATCTATATATTGAGAAAGCAGTAAAGGAAACAAAAGAAAAATTCGGAGTAGGTATTAAAATCCATGGAGAACAAATAAAAACTTTGAGGTTCGCCGATGACATTTTCATTCTGCCAGAGACGGCAAAGTACTTGGAAGAGCCGTTGAACGGAATGGACAGTGTCTTGAAAGGAGGATATGAGATGAACATTAACAAAAGTAAGTACTGGGAGATGAAGAAGCTTGCACAGGATAGAGTAGCATGCAGAGCTGCATCAAACCAGTCTCAGGACTGAAGACCATAACAACAACATAGTACTTTCATCTTGTATGCCACAGGGCTCATCAGCTTTTTATCATTGTGTGATTTGTTTTCTACCATGATGAATAGTGACTTCAAAATTTACTATGCGTAACAACAGCCAGTTTTCGTAGCAAGGTTTGAGTGCACTTGACAAGCTTGGACGCTATTTGTTGTCTTTATTTACTCAACCACTCGAACCAAAACTACTTGTAACTAATAACAGCACTTTCTGGTAACCCACAGTCAAGAAGCATCTCACTATACTTTATGTGGCGTTGATAGCTAAGCTTATCAAGTGCAACGGGTCGGACACTCTGTCAGGAATGATTGGTTATTATCGCAAGAGGAGTACATGGAATTAAGTGTGTGCAAAGATTATCAAATGTAATCATAATGGAGAACGCGTTGTACGAGGACGTGATCGAAACTAATGCCTCCGAATGTTGTATGTGAAAACTCCTAAAGCTTTATAAACACAACAAACTTTATTAACATTCAACATATCTGTTCTTCATGCCTACACATCTGCAGCTCTCTGCCGTTAGAGGGCTCGTAGTTGTAGCGTGTATCATGACGGTATGTGACGTAATTAATTTATCTCGGAGAGTGAGAAACAGAGTGCCGTAATTCGAAGAGTTCATGCACACATGGAACAACGTCACCATGACACGCAAACGACGTCTGCAACATTCCGACATTTTTGATTTACTGTTACCGATTATCCTCCATAAGTTCCGACCTGACTCCATCCGATTTCTATCTGTATCCAGAACTTTCGAGGACTTCACTTTGATAGTGATGACACGGTGTAAGCTAGGGTAGGTTACGGCACCGTCAACAAAGTCAAACATTCTACAGTGACGATATCAACAAACTAGACTTTCTTTGGGACAAATGTGTTCGTCGCCAGGGTGACTATTCTGAGAAATAAATAATTAGACATGAAGAATACAGATGTGCAATGTTAAAAATGTTTCTTTTATTTAAAAAGCTTCAAGAATTTTCACATAAAAAATTCGGAGGCATTACTTTTCAGCGCGCCGTCTGGGTGATCTTCCGTGAAATATTTATCTGTAGGAAGTTTGTATAATCTGAAACAATTCTGAACGGTACTTAAGCAGAAAAACAGCGATCTCTGGACACAAGAAAAGCTTTTCTCTGAGCATTTGATGACAGCTGAGCTGCAGCAAGTACTCGCTGCATAATTGACTTGCAATCACTCTGCAGTACGAGATCTTACCTCAAAATGCAGAAAAATCACGTGATACGCAATAAGTAATATTCATGGCGTTGGGAAACGAGCAAGATTTTTGAGAGTGACGGCGCCACTACGTTGTCCAATGATATCATGTGACCATCCGTGCCGGCGGGTTGCCCGAGCGGTTCTAGGTGCTACAGTCTGGAACCGCGCAACCGCTACGGTCGCAGGTTCGAATCCTGTCTCGGGAATGGATGTGTGTGATGTCCTTAGGTTAGTTAGGTTTGAGTAGTTCTAAGTTCTAGGGGACTGATGACCTCAGATGTTAAGTCCCATAGTGCTCTGAGCCATTTGAACCATTTTTGACCACCCGTCAAAAACCTGAGTAACCACCTTTTACAGCGCTGGCTGCTGCAAGACGTGCAGTTAGTAAATAAGGTTCTGGAAGTCCGGATGTGGGGCCATGCCTTCTCCATTGCCGTGACCAGATGCGCTAGGTTTCTCGGTTGAGGAGCCATGGTACTAACAGTCTAATGGGGTTTGTCCCACAGATTCTCGTTTGGGTTTAAATCCAGGGAGTGTGGTGACCCCGAAGTACGGTAAACTCACCTTGGTGAACTTAGAATCACACACGGATACTACAAGCTGCGCGACAAGTTGCTTTTACCTGTTGATAGAGGTCACCGCATCCAGGATAAACAAACTGCATGTAGAGGTAGACATGGTCCCCAAGGACAGAAGCATACTCGTATTGATCCATTCTGCCCTCCAGAATGACGATATCACTCAGGTAATGTCACGAAAACATTCCGCGGCCTATAACGCTCCTTCCTCCGGCCTGGACCCTTCCGACGATTATCGCAGAGTGTTTGCAGACGATTCACCTCGAACACGCCAACAGCTGACGGTGCATCTGGAAAGGCCACGTTACGTTCAGTTGCGGTACTGGCGTGCTCATTAGAGCCTGAGACCCAGGCAACACGTTCAGGGTGGACAAGGATCAAACATCAACACGTGGAAGGGAGACCCATCACATAGTTCGTCGTTTTCAGCAAATTAAGATTTATTTAGGAAAAACAAACTGATCAATTAAATTCCCGATTAATAACAACATGAAAACCATCAGAATTATTGTGACATATAAAGTGACAAACTACTGAAATTTACCAATAAAAGCAAAAGAAAACAGTGTTCAATAAACGCAAAGTATCTGCGTTTATAACAACATAAAATTTGAATCTTAGTTTACAAAAGTTCATGAGTTAATCTCGCCAAACTCCACACCTACAACCCTGGTGGCAGTCTCTCAACCCAGGTAAGGCTCCAAGGAACAAGACAACTACTCAGCTTTTGCTAGGTATGACAGACGATGCTGCAAAGCGCTGCCGCGGCAATAACCTAGACCTCGGGCGTTGGGCAGGATGCCGCCAAAGTAGCGGCCCAGAAGTCACGGCTAAGAACACCCAGGTTGGCTCGCGTGTTTTGCAATCAACTGTGAACATAAATCACACGCCAGGCAGCACTCTCAAACTATAGCAGAATGTACACACGCCTTCACAAGGCTTTTAATCAGATCAGGGGAAACTCGCTAAGATTGACAGAGATAATTAGAATGGATTTGGTCGTACACAATAAATAAATACGCGTCTGTCTGGGTAAGATAATAAGCGAGTACATGCAGCTGACAAGGTGCAGGTACAAACAGAGCAGTTGCAGTTAAGCCCTTAAGCAAGACAGAAAAATTTCACTCAATAGTAGCCCTATGTAATTCAAAAGCACATCAACGTAGGTTAGACTGAATACACTTTACTAAATCACAACTAGATTTCAAATTCATTCCCAGTACCTAATACAGTACAATGACATTGCCACCGGGTACAACGCCACTCACCGGTGTTACCACTCCAATTCATAACATCACGCCCCAAGCGGGTGTCCACAAGCGGTTTACCAATTAACAGAATCACGTGGCTCCAAAGAACATGCATTAACAACCATTGGCCACTCTCAAGCCAAGCCACACTGCAGAACATACAAATACATATTATTCACTGAACTCGACATAATAATATTGCGTCAGTGTTCCTTTAAACAACAAAAGCACAGCGCCAGAATGTCCATAGGCAGTATGTTACGGTGCAGTCTCCCCACCGTGAATTATCCTTTTAACTCCTCTTCAAATAACAGAAGGAGGCCCCCGTCACCCAGAGCTCCAGATCACGACCTTCGTCACCCTTAGCGGCTGTCCAACATTTGACAAGTCGCTCGGCGATCCTGCTGGGTTCATGCGTTGTCCAACCCAAATCGGTCCAACCAAACCCCGCCGCCAGGCACTGCTGCTCCGTCACGTGCCGTTCACGTCTCACTGCCGCTGTGCCGAACCTCCACCTAAACCACCAAAACCAAAGATAAGTCACAAGGGAGGCGACTATCGGTGCCGGTGGCAGAGGTAGTAAACCGAGCCGCAACGGCTCTCAGCCTTCGTCGCCGATGAACAGCAGTGAGTACGACTGCATGAACCGGGTGTCTGACCGGTGGCCCACAAGCAGCAGCATTCGCTAAAAGATTGTAGAGAAGAGCTGCTCAACAGTAGGACGTTCATTCGCCCGTACACATCTCCGCAGCCTTGGTTTAACCCTGTCCTCTATCGCCCGTGGTGCGACACAATTGCCTCGGTGCCGATTTTGGATAGCGCTTTTTGCCGTGCACGGTATACTTCAACCACAGCGGAACACGAAAGGTTTATAGCTTAGCCGCTTCTGAAAACCTTCCACATTTGGCCGAAAGCCAATTATCATATCCTTCTGGGCGTCAGTTAATCGATCCGCATTGCACTGCTTCCAGCAACCCCCCTCCCCGAAACGCTTTATGCACCCTGCACCGCTGGTGCTGCCATGTGTTGTCTGTGTGTGGCTACTGGACACTTGCGTCGAATTAGGCGGTGGTCACATTAATGTGACTGGACAATGTAAATAGGGCATGGAATCATAGTGTGACCAGTTGCAGACCAAGAGCTAACATAAGCGCGTGGTTGCCGGAAAAAGCAAAAGAAGATTCAGAGAAACGGACACATAGGCACCGGACTTGTTCTCTTAACAAAATAAAAAAAAAACCTCATTTTGCCGAAGATGTTCACGGAAGGCCATCAATCTATATCGAAATTAAAAGTGCTACAAAAAAATACAAACATCAACAAAAGTTGTGCATCAGCCCTATTTGTCGTGCAGGTCTGTTGCTATTATGACTGTTCCTGTAACTATCACAAGAGGGCAACTGAAATTTTTGGAAACACACGCAAATTTACCATGAGCGCTACCGACGGGTAGAACGTGGCACTCGAATAGACTGCATCGTTTCAGCTGCAAGTAGAGCTCAGCACCAGTAAGGACTCATTACTGACGTCTGTGGGACAGTGGAGTGAACATCCATCATGCCACGAAGGACGATCGCAACCAATGCTTGTGTCGGCATCATGTCACGTGTAGAAGGCTTGCTATTCAGGGAAGTTGCTCGGTGGATCCACCGGTCTCAAACTGATGTGGTGTGGACATGGAATCGGTTCCAATTGACTGGTAGAGTTGAGGACTTACACCGCGCAGGCGTCCACGTTCGATAGGTTGCGAGGATGATGGCAATCTACGACTTTTGAGTCAACGAAACTGTGGACTCTGTGCTCCAGAACGTCATGTATCGCACCAAACTGTTGGGAGACGTATGTGTGATGTGACTCTCCATTACCGACGACTAAAATGATTACCATGTCATTCACCACTTACCATGTACTCCGTTACAGAATGTGCGTCCCAGAGAAGCGTCGGGCGTTGTTTCCGAACGAAATTCCGATCTCTTTGTATCCTCGTAATCGCAGGCAACGAGTTTAGAGACAACCTGGTACTATCGAGAGTATCTAGCACTAAGTCCCACGTGTGCAGCAAGGTAATGGTGATGCTCTGGGGAGGCATTACATGGGTCCACCGTACATCTCTCGTGGTTGTTGAGGGCATTTTCAGTACTCTACAGTACCGGGACGAGAATCTGCAACCAAGAGTTGGAACGAATCGACAACATTTTGATGACAGTTTCATCTTGAGGAATGATAACTCGCGTGGTTATACTGGTCTCGTGGAGATGTTTCTTCGGCATGTTAGGATCACCAGAATGAAGTGGCCTACCTGTTCCTCTGACAAAAAACAAATCGAACAATTCTGGAATCTTTTGAAACGAGCCGATTTTGGACGTCAATAACGAACACGTACTCTGCGCGACTTACGCAGAACTGCGATTGAAGATTGGGGCAATTTGGACCAGAGCTTGCATGACGATCTCATCGATGGTATAGCACGACGATTCAACGCTGTATCAGAGCAAGAGCTCTTTCATTGCTCAGGAATGGTGTGGAAAAGCGCCCCTGAGTATTAGACAATTTTATCATTAAACAAATTTTTGTTTTCATGATTTGGTGATTTGGACACACGGTAAATGAATATAAATGCATGACTGACAGGTAGTGTTTGGTTTCTGTGCCTTGAATTTCGAAACAAAAGTGTGATGCACTATGGGACTTAACTTCTGAGGTCATCAGTCCCCTAGAACTTAGAATTACTTAAACCTAACTAACCTAAGGACATCACACACACCCATGCCCGAGGTAGGATTCGAACCTGCGACCGTAGCGGTCGCGTGGTTCCAGACTGTAGCGCCTAGAACCGCTCGGCCAACCCGGACGGCTCGCCGGCAGTCGTCTAGAATAAATTCAGGAGCCTCCTACGAGGTCTGTCATATTTCCAGCTAGAACAAAGATCTACAGGAAACCCAGAATGTACTTAAAATTTCAGTTCCTTGCACCAAATGGGCGTGTCCTGTACAGTGTCACTGGAGGGCGTGACAATTCTTTAAATGTAAAAATATACTTTTATCGACGTTTTCTTGTGAACTTCAAACAGCGCTAGGCTACTAAACTTGAATGACGTTAAGGCATCACGCAACAGATGTCAAATTTGCATCAAGGTGTGCTACAGAAAGACGTCCGTTTATTTGAGTACATCTTTCATTAGATTATAGTCTATCAACTAGATATGGTATTTTATCATTTTCATATACCATCTCTGCCATTTTCTGTTCAGATCAATGACTATGAGAAACCATCTGTGGGATACGTGCTTTACTTTAATACTTTATGATCAACAGTCTCTATTCCATGAACACTCCCTGTCTTGCACGAAATCCATTCTGTTAGTTTGGCTGCTCTCTCCAAGTTTAGAAAGAGGGCTGAACAGCTGGAATGCACAGAACAATAACGGGGTGGCTGGAAGGGGGGGGGGGTGCGGGGGGGGGGGCTGTAATCGAAGAACAAGGAGAGAGAAGCTGGCAGAGGTAACCAGACCTATCTGTCTTGCAGTACGTGACTTGGAGCACGTAGGTGGAGCGATCGTTCCCACCCCGTGCATGTGTTCCAATTGGTTACTGGAAGTTTGCAGAAGTATCGAGATCTTTCGAGGTAGCCTCTCCGTTAGAATGGGCGAACAAGGAACCCACAGGACGTGATTTGACGCGAGAAGATTGGGCCGTCGTGTTGCGCTCAGAATCTAGAGCTGTGATTGGCAGGAAGGTGCGCCAAAAAATGCGTCCTCCTGCTAATGTTGAAGACTGGGTGAGAGACTGGGTAAGCCACAGACTCTACGTGTTGGAGATGCCGTTGGCCAGTGGGGACAAGCTGAGCAGCTGTACCACGAGGCAATGATGGTGAAACGCAATGCAACTGCTTGCAGGTTTATCGCAGTTAGCCCGTGGCCAGAGCTGGTTAGCAGTCCCAGTTATTTGTACAGCACTCTTCCCGAATTGCTGAACTCTTTGCCGCATTTGTCGTAAGCTAAATTTTTTACATCACACTGCTTTAGATTGAAATAAGAGATACGTCTAAACCTTGTACTCGTCTCCTTAAGGCCATAGTGTGCTGCTTGTTCCCATTGCGGAAAGTTAAGAAATTGTTTTATCTTTCCAGAGCAGAAACTCCTCCCACTTTAATTACCCACAGGGTGGCCATTTCACTTATGAGGTACGACACTTCCATCAGTGGGTGTCATAAAAAGACAATAGGGACTAGTAGTTAAATGTATTGAAGTCGCAATACTACATATTTTTGATCAGATACACAGATTAAGATCACTAGTATACTTACAGAGCACTCCATGCTACCACCTATAGAAACACATCTGTCACCATATACAGGGTTATTACAAATGATTGAAGCGATTTCACAGCTCTACAATAACTTTATTATTTGAGATATTTTCACAATGCTTTGCACACACATACAAAAACTCAAAAAGTTTTTTTAGGCATTCACAAATGTTCGATATGTGCCCCTTTAGTGATTTGGCAGACATCAAGCCGATAATCAAGTTCCTCCCACACTCGGCGCAGCATGTCCCCATCAATGAGTTCGAAAGCATCGTTGATGCGAACTCGCAGTTCTGGCACGTTTCTTGGTAGAGGAGGCTTAAACACTGAATCTTTCACATAACCCCACAGAAAGAAATCGCATGGGGTTAAGTCGGGAGAGCGTGGAGGCCATGACATGAATTGCTGATCATGATCTCCACCACGACCGATCCATCGATTTTCCAATCTCCTGTTTAAGAAATGCCGAACATCATGATGGAACTGTGGTGGAGCACCATCCTGTTGAAAGATGAAGTCGGCGCTGTCGGTCTCCAGTTGTGGCATGAGCCAATTTTCCAGCATGTCCAGATACACGTGTCCTGTAACGTTTTTTTCGCAGAAGAAAAAGGGGCCGTAAACTTTAAACCGTGAGATTGCACAAGACACGTTAACTTTTGGTGAATTGCGAATTTGCTGCACGAATGCGTGAGGATTCTCTACCGCCCAGATTCGCACATTGTGTCTGTTCACTTCACCATTAAGAAAAAATGTTGCTTCATCACTGAAAACAAGTTTCGCACTGAACGCATCCTCTTCCACGAGCTGTTGCAACCGCGCCGAAAATTCAAAGCGTTTGACTTTGTCATCGGGTGTCAGGGCTTGTAGCAATTGTAAACGGTAAGGCTTCTGCTTTAGCCTTTTCCGTAAGATTTTCCAAACCGTCGGCTGTGGTACGTTTAGCTCCCTGATTGCTTTATTCGTCGACTTCCGCGGGCTACGCGTGAAACTTGCCCGCACGCGTTCAACCGTTTCTTCGCTCACTGCAGGCCGACCCGTTGATTTCCCCTTACAGAGGCATCCAGAAGCTTTAAACTGCGCATACCATCGCCGAATGGAGTTAGCAGTTGGTGGATCTTTGTTGAACTTCGTCCTGAAGTGTCATTGCACTGTTATGACTGACTGATGTGAGTGCATTTCAAGCACGACATACGCTTTCTCGGCTCCTGTCGCCATTTTGTCTCACTGCGCTCTCGAGCGCTCTGGCGGCAGAAACCTGAAGTGCGGCTTCAGCCGAACAAAACTTTATGAGTTTTTCTACGTATCTGTAGTGTGTCGTGACCATATGTCAATGAATGGAGCTACAGTGAATTTATGAAATCGCTTCAATCATTTGTAATAGCCCTGTACTAAGTACACTTACATACTTGCTTACGCAAATTAGTAGAATTTCATTCAACCGCGTAAGGTAGGTGGGAGTAACAACTGAAATCTGTACGCAAGGAAAGATTACGCAGCACGTTTCTCATTCAAAAATTGCTTTTGAATGTTAGTTTTTTGTGAGAAGATCGTGTTATGCCTCATGTGAGGAGGAGGAAAGTCTCCAGCTCGTTTAGCAATTCGTCTGCAGCAGCAATATGGCCAGTCCGTCTGGGTTTCTACCGTTCGTCAATAATACTGCTCTCGTTGGTAGAGCTCTCACGACTGTTATGCCAATATGAAATGTACCGGTGCCACTGGGCAATACTCAACGCCATGCACGATATAGCATTCGAGGGGCAGACACATCATTCGCTCGACTGAGCAGGAGTGAGCAGCCTCGCCACCTTCTTTGAGGCAGGAAATGAACTTATTTGCTGCAGGATAAGCATCCACACGGACAGTGCAACGACTTACGGTGAACTGAGGGCTGTTAACGAGGAATCATTGCTGCTGCTTCACCTGACCGACAGCATAGAAAGGCTCGGTGACTGTGGTGCGCCCAATGACAACCCTGGCCACAGGTGAGACACCATGTCATCTTTTCAGGTGAGTCAAGGTTCTGCCTAATACAGCGCTTTGGACGTATCTATGTCCTAGAGAACTGACGTTGACAAAATGCAGTCGTCATCCTCTTATAATTCCAGCACTTGGCGTGATAGTGCGGGGTGCCAGTGGGCAGACACAACTATCAACTCTGGTTCTTATAATTCGTAAAATTGAGAGCAATGGTTACATTCCAGACACGTTAATGTTGGTGGCAGTGCCCTATTTTCGAGGATCCCATGACGCTAATTTTCAACGACACACGAGGCAGCCTATTGCCAATGCAGTGCTGAACAGCCTTGTTACAGACAACGTTCGACTGTTGTCCTGGTCAGCACGTTCTCCATAGATCTCACCCAATGAAATCATCTGGTCGTGGGAAACGTTTCTCCTTGTCCGTCGGCTCGGAGTTTCTGCAGCGCCTCATGAAGTCCTATCGCTGCAGCGGCCAGAGTCGCATAACTCTCAGAACCGTGCGTTACGCGAAACACATCACGCACGTACTGGCCCGCAGGCTTACAGCCAAACGTTTGCTGGTGGACCTCCATAATTTCTAGCCCTTGCTACACCTACGCTATAAAGCCAAAAAAGGGTGGCCAGCCTCGCTTAGCACCGTGAGACACAATACTATTCCATGCCCTGAAGCCTTCTGACTGCCATCAAAAGCTCCCAAGTCCGATCACTTAGTTGGAGAACAAACACCACAATCACTGCACCATCACCAATCGGTTTCCTCCATCTCTCCTGTAAACAACACAGGAACGTAATCTAAAGTTAAATGGGGTAAGGCCATCCACAAGAACTCCACACTTAAAATTTCCATTGGAGCAAATCTCTAGTTGTTTTCCTTTAGTAATCCTCGCTAAGTCGGCTGCTTCGTTCATTGCACAACGCCTCCAGCTAGCCAGTTGTTCTACACTCTGTTAGGTGGTCTCTTATTTAACATTCCGTGTATGCTCGCTAACATCAGCACCCTTCTTGAAATCCGGCAACAGTTTAACATGTTTCCCGCGCGCGTGGAAAGGAGCGCACTACCAATCACATCTAGAAAACAACCTTACTGGTCCCTGGATACGAACTTCGGACACATGCCTCCAGAGCAGCCCCAAAGAGATTCAACTCCTCTCCTGCAACCTACTAGGCCGCCAACAGACCAGAAGATCTTGCGAGGTTCCCACGGTTCACGACACTCTATTCACTGTTGACATTTCGGCCAATTAGCCTCCAGAGCAGAAGGTAGACACTACAATTGGCTATTTCCTGTTACGCTCGTAGTACTATTGTAAAGTGCTGCTGCTTGCTGACACTGCCAGTAGTTTACTTCCCAAAGGACATCAGGAAACGCCAGCTATTCTGCTGGAAATACCCTCGCCCTGGCAGATCATCGAAACGGGTCAGGTCAGCACTCGACACTTGAATTAAGAAACTAGGGAATAGCTGTAGTCCCACAGACACTGAGGTATCCACTGTCAATCACAATAGCGATCGGCAGCGGCCCGTAAATCGTCCGTTAACACGTTGACTGGCGAAAGACTGGAACGACGTAACTCACCTGCCACTACATGAACTCTGGAGTAGAGCTGGAACAGTACTATCTTAGTGAGACTCACTGCTCAGTCAGGCTACTACATACATCGTTGCTGCCAGAAGTGGAAGACCTACCTATAAAATTTCGCGCTCTGTGTACTTCTAAATCACCTACAAATTCCTTCTATATTTTACACGCACAATAACTAAAATTTCATTATTTGCTATCGTTCCAGATATTGCAATTTATAATGACCGGCAGTGTAGTAATTTCTAACAATTAGTCTTCGATCCATTGTTAATATTAAGTGCAAATCATATATTTTACTCCGTCAATTGTATGTATAAACGGTTAAATTCTTTGCAGATTTTAATATAGATTCTTGAAGAGAGCCAATGTATCAGGTGATTCAAAAAAACGTTTACAAACCTATATGGCACATCGGGCATACAACAAAGATCAGTAATGACAATGGAGCTGGGGGCTGCAATGGTCAACCGTGGCTATTACATTGCGTTGCAGTTATTTAGTCAAAAACTACAAATGGACGCCAAGATTTGTCCAGATGCATCGAGACACGCCTGACATCGACGCTTCATTGAACGGCGCACCCTCTCAGACACCTGGTGTATCCGAGGACACCCTCCAGCCACAACTATCGTACCCACTAGGTCCTCCACAAATTTAACATGTGTGTCATACTCAAGATCCTTCAGATACCCCCACAGAAAAAAATCGTTTGGGGGCAGATCGGGTGATAGTGACGGTCGTGCGACTGGCCCACCGCGACCAATCCAGAGGCCGGGAAAGGTTACCTCCAGATGTGCCCTCACTTTCTCCTGAAATGCGTGGGGCCTCTGTCGTGCTGAAATCGAATGCGATAACGAATAGGTACGGGAACATCATCATCATGCAACGTGTCCGGTAGAACCTCACAAGAATAAGAGATACATGCAACCATCAAACCGGTTCGGGAGAATGTATTACCCGATTAAACAATCTCCGTCGGTTTCAGCCCACACGTTAAGGGTACATTTGTGTTGTGAGGCAAGCGTATGTGTAGCACGTGGATTCACATCCGCTCATGTATGCACGATGTGAGTTTTCATCACACCCTCGAGTAAGAACGCAGCCTCATCGGTGAAGAGGACACTCGGTGTGAAACTTTGTTCTCGTGAGCTTAGTGCCCTCTCGTGGCTGTTGCGTCCCCCGGTTTTATGTGGTTACTGATTATTATTGTATGCGCGATGTGTCACGTCAGTGTGCAAATGTTCTTTCGAATCACCCTGTCTATGTGAAACCGGGGATGATTAATAACTTTTTCTGGGATTGTGCCAAGAAGACATAAAAAGAAGTCTATAGAGTAACTGTACCTTTTTGTAAATGTTGAACGCAGAATTTACTCCGTTGAAAAAAAAAAAGTGACCTGGATTCGAGGTAACGTAACATGCACTCCCGGAAGCATAAGGAAATATTTATATGGTAGAAGCTATACCACGTAAGTTAAATGTGAAAGAGTTTTCGTCGCTAACATGAGAGAATTGTAGTCCGTATCGGATGTATACTACAGAGACATGTGATAGTGATGGAACCTATGTTGATGGAGAATGGGTAAAACACTTGCCTGACTCACCTCACTTATTCGTGCGATTGCGCGTGAATTAAGGTGCGGATCAAATGGCTCTGAGCACTATGGGACTTAACTTCTGAGGTCATCAGTCCCGTAGAACTTAGAACTACTTAAACCTAACTAACCTAAGGACAGCACACACATCCATGCCCGAGGCAATATTCGAACCTGCGACCGTAGCGGTCGCGCGGTTCCAGACTGAAGCGCCTAGAACAGCTCGGCTACAACGGCCGGCTAAGGTGCGGATCAGCTGCATTAGCAACAGGAACATTAATTTCCTCTACTTATGTCGTCATTTGTTTCCTTTCGTTACGTTGTCTGGGTGATGCATTACCACTTTCACTGGTTGAAGAGGTTATTTTGCCGAGATGGTTCACGTCTATTGGGATATCTTGAACACACCGTACAAGAACGAGCTGCATTCTTCGTACACTCTCCATACACCATGAGCATATCGGCTCTTTCTGCATTGGTTAATTTCATCGTCCACTCAACTACGTACTTCTTGAACTGTCAAGTACTAACTGACAAGCGAGTCGCAGTGCAATGAAGGAACACACAGTCACACTGTATGCAAACATAACAACATCGTGTGTAGGAACTACGCAGGTTTAATGGCACAAAAAAGTGCCGGTGCAGAAACTTTTCAAAATACGATATCTCTTAAAAACAGACATTGGGATCCTTCGACAAACACCACTGACATTCTAATTTACCTTACTTTTAGTTCTCGGGTCAGATTTTGCGAAAACGTAAGGGTTCGGTAATCCTGATAACAAAGTTCTGACTTTTGTTCAATCTCTCACAATGATTTTCCACGTTTTGAAAAAGAATATTTTGTTACACGACCATTTAAACGCTTCAAGTGTAATCTGACATTGTCGTTTACTGAAAACAATAATTATACACATGTGCATTTATTCGTGTCAGGAGGAAACTATTATCCAGAAGATATTGACAATTGGTAAGGTATGTAAGACAACTATTGTGGAAGTAGGTCAGAAAAGCTTTCTGAAGTACAGAACACAATAAAAAATGATTACTATTCATACAGCAACCGCGCCATGAATTATGACTTTTTTGAAACCCTGCCATTTATTTACAGTAATCTTGCACATAAAACCTATTACAAATAACATGCGCGTGCTTACGCAAGACCACGTACAATAAATCAGACCTTAAGGCAGATATCGATAGTTGACAATATGGCGGCTATCGTGGGGGAAACAAACCAGCGTGCTTGTGTTTCCGTAACGCGTGTGTGTAACATTGTATACGTGACGTTCAAGAGAAGCGAAAGCATTTATTACTGGCTGTTATTTATGCTATATGCTGTGAATGTCGTCAAAAGTGCTACGCTAGTGTTTATTTTCTATATTCTGTAGTAAGTTCGGCATAATTTAAAGTGTAAACTGTTCTTGCGATGGGTCGTAGCTGTTGTGTACCAGGATGTAAATCCAATAACGGCAAAACTTACGATACCTCAACATTTAAGTTTCCCAAGGAAACAGCATTGAGGAACAAATGCATTAAACTAATTCATACAGATAATTTTGAAGTGAACGATAAAACTGTGGTGTGCATTAAGCATTTTGAACCTAGGTTTGTGGTTAGGGAAGACATTTTTCCTGTGGAAAATAGTGAACCAATGCTTGTGCCACGATAAATACCAAAACTAACAAATGATACAATTCCAACCATCTTTCCTAATCAACCTTCTTATCACACAGTACCAGTTCCTAAGCAAAGGAAGGATGCTGAAGATCGTGTTCAACAGCTACTGGAACGTGATGAATGTAGTTTCAGTAAGTGCAGAAAAGGAATGTTTGTCAATTTACAATTTTAGTAAAGGATGACTACGTATCTTTCATTAAATTAAAGGATGATTCAGTCAGTGATGTGCCATTAGTTTCAGTGTGCTTCAAGATATCAAGTTCCTTGGAAGTAAAAGTGTTTCACAAAAATGTGTGTTTGCCTACAGAAACCTTGAAATGGATACTACAGTCTGGGGAGGAAGAGAACTTGAAATGTGACAAGTGGACGAAATTTGATAATCTGGTGAGTCACCTAAATGGTTGCACAGATAACTCTGCTGGCACCATTGACAAGATTATAATTTTAATCAATGTTCTCAAACAAGCACTAAAAGCTGGTAGTGATTTTGACGCTGAAATAGTACCTAAAATAGAATTTGTTTTGGAGCAATTACAACTCGCAATAACAAAGCAAAGTAGATGTTCTCCTGAGCTTTTGATATGGGCAGCAACCATTTGCTTTTCATTTCCTGGTGCCTACCATCACTTGAGAAAAACAAATGTATTAACATTACCTCATCCTGTCAATTTAAGGCAGTTTCTATGCAAAATGGGTCCAAATAAACCTTGTATTGGTCCATCACAGGTAGCTTTATTGAGGGAAAAAAATAAATTTCTTCAGGGAAGTGACAAGGTAATTTCAGTGATGCTAGATGAAGTTTATGTTAATTCAAAATTCTCTTATAAGGCAGGAAAGATACTTGGTGTTGCTGAGAATAATTCAGATACTACAACAGCAGGTACAATGCAGGTTTTCATGGGATCATCTTTACATTCTGGTTATAAAGAAGTAATAGCTCTCTTTCCTGTAAAAAATGTTAATTCTGATACTCTACTGAAAATGACAATTGATGTATTAAAGTTAATGCATGAGCTTCAGTATGATGTTATATGCCTGGTAACAGATAACCATAGCACTAATAGAAAAATGTATCAGCTTATGTGTGGTGGCACTTTACAGCTGTGTATTACAAATCCAGTCGCTCCATCCAAATCTCTCTTTCTTTTGTTTGAAAATATGCACTTGCTTAAGTGTATCAGAAATAACTGGTTGAATGCAAAAAATGAATCCTTCATAATGCCAAATATTGAGCATACATTTGCTTTCATCAATACCTTTCTACACAGTGATGAAGGGAATGCTGCATGTGAATATACTGTCAGTGAAGCAAAGTTTTCAGATTTGAGGAACCTGTTTCATTCTGAGAAAAATAAACTGTTGAAACTTGCCCCAAAGCTAGTGAGAAAGGCAGTATATCCAACTTCTATTGAGAGACAGAATATTACCCTTGCTCTCAGTGTTTTTGATTCTAAAAATGTGGTAGCACTAGAAATTTTGAAAAGTCAGGGGATTGAGATAACTTGTGTTTCTTGAAAATTTGAAAACATTTCTTGATATCCGGCATGCATTGCCTACTCATGGAAAATTAACCAATGAAACATACACTGCTTTCTCTCACACACTTGCAACATCAATTCAGTTATGCAGATACATTTTTAATACTTACAACTGGACCTATAATCTTACAGCAAAATTACAAACTGATGCTTTGGAAGCAAGATTTGGAGCTTATAGAAGGCTAAGTGGCTGCAGATATAATGTTTCAGTTGAGCAAATCTTGGAATCTGAGAGGAAACTGAAAAGTAATAAGTCTACTAAAGCTCAGATCTACTAAACATGGTGAATTTACATTAAATGATTTTGCAGCAAAAGTAAATTACAGCATAAAAGACCAAAAGTATGAAAATTTAGATAAATTAGAACCTGCTCTAGAGGAACTAGCAAACATTCCCATGATGGATGAAGACTTGAAAGTCTTGGTTTGTATTGCTAGCTACACCAGCAAAGCAGTGCTTGAGAAGCTGCAAAAAGGTGGAAAATGTTCAGGCTGTGAAGAAATGTTGCAGACACACGATGAAATTTTTTTGCAGTGTGAAACCAAAGAACCCCTTTCCTATTTCAACCAACTGAATCGTGGAGGATTGAAGTGTCCTTCTTCTATAATGATTTCCTTGTGTTGTAATATATATAAACTTTTTCAAGTTCTGATTAGCAGGACATATGAACCAGAATTCCTAAAACTTGAAAATCAGGCAGATGCAGTACTTGCCTTAGGAACTGAATTGTGTGAAAATGCCGTTAGTAACCTCAGTGATGTGTGCAAATGTGGCATTCCTTTAAAGACAATAATCAAGAAAAGTATTAAAGTGCTTTCAAATATTTTTATTAATAATTACACAAAACTGTTGAATGAAAAGTGTGTTTCAAAGGAAATTGCTCGAACACTAGTCAAACAAAAATGAGGAACTCTTGAAGACATTGCAGCAAAAATAACAAAACGCAAAGTGGACCAAGCTGAGCAGCAAATAAATCCAACAGGTACCCAAAATCAAACACTTCTGACATATTACGTAATGACAGTGACTAGATTTAACTGCATATTGTTTAATACAATTTTGTGCTTTAGTTACACGCTTCATTTATTATTGCTGTGTAGCTTCTATTGTACAAATTATTATTAGTGTCCAAATATGCCATTCACACGTGTTTTGTAGTAGTTTTTTGGATTTGATTTTGAGTTGCATCTCATAATTTTACTTCGTCATGGTTCTTATTACGTAATTTGTGGCTTTAGTGACAACTTTTTATTTAAGTTTGAAGATAGAAAAATACATAACAATACATTTCTTACGCAATTTAGAAACTACTTTACATTTATGAAGTTTGTAAATTATTCGTATTAGGGTAGTGCTGAAATATTTGGCCTAAGACGGCCGCCATCTTGGTTTCTGTGTTGTGGTCTGATGTATTGTAGGTGGTCTTGGCTTACGACAACAACTGATTCGTGGTAGAATTAATCTGTCTCCTTTCCTCCACCTTGGAAGAGAACCTGCATTGTTAGGAGGTTTCCAAGAAATTTAGAAAGGAGAGGAAAATTTTATGCCCATAAAAATGCTAATTTTCAATAATATGTGAACTAGATAACAGCATGAAAATCCAGGAAATTGCCCATAAGACTTCAGCAACAATTCAAAAGGAAACTAGAGGGAAAATGGTGAGCAATGCAATTCCAGTTATATGTAAGACCAGTGAATGTGACGGTCGAGGATAAGTCCAATTATTATTTTAAAAATATTTTCAACTGTTTTATTTATATTTTTTGACAGAGTCTTTGAGCTTTTTAAAAAGAGATTAGAATTTATTGCCTCGTCGACGTTACAGTCAAAGGA
Source organism: Schistocerca americana (assembly GCF_021461395.2). Classification (NCBI taxonomy): domain Eukaryota; kingdom Metazoa; phylum Arthropoda; class Insecta; order Orthoptera; family Acrididae; genus Schistocerca; species Schistocerca americana. The sequence continues at coordinate 255,539,237 of NC_060123.1, forward strand.
AATAGGACACTAGCTCACAATAGGATGTGTGGAGCAGCGATTCTGAAGGACCATTCCGGCATTTCTTCCAACTAATTTAAGGAAAACGAAGGAAATCTAAATCAAGATTGCTGGACGTCCCCGTTCCTCAAGAACACGCTTCTTGTGAGTTAGCTGATGCAGTGCCTTGTTCGACTCCAGAGGAAAAGTAGGGTGGCCACTAGTTCTTTTAGTCACTGACGTAAGGGAATAGGGGCAATGTTTAAGTTATCAATTGTTCCACTTCCCCAGACTGATGTTTCTATTGTTATTTTCATAAACTTCCTTCTCAATGAAATGAAATCCTTGAGACCTTACACACCGGTAAAATCATTTTTATTTGGGTACAACAATACATATAAGTCAAAATAGGAGGTGTTTCTTTAAAATACAAAATGTCATTTACCGTTATTGTGGTTTAAACATTTCTTGGAAGGAATAAAAACTAATTACTTCGGTTTACCAATAATTTAACGCTAAAAAGGGAACACTGCTGGGCCGCTTCAGGCTATGTAAGGCGTCAGAGTTTGTGCTCGACAAGAACAGTGGGGAAGGAAAGAAACTTGTGTACACTTTCGTTGGTACTTCCGACACTGTACCTTTCCAGCAACACTACGTTACAGTTCCCGTAAATACTCCTACACTAGTCACACCACCTGTACAAACGATTTTGAAGTATATTGTAAAGCTATCTACTGCAGCAGGAAGCAAACTGCACGAACTACCGTAAGTTTTTCGTACAGTCTTTCGTGTGCTGTTACCACTTAAAAAAAAGGGCTTTTGTCTGACAATTATTTACGACGCTGTGTAGCAACCTGGCGAAATTTGGAGAGCGAAGTTATTGCTGCGTATGAGAAAACGAGCAAGACAACATGTACGGTGAGCCGAACGTGTCTTTCATCATTATCCTAAAATCATGCCTTCAGTATGGCCATAAAGACTCGCAGTAACTGTAATCGTTGTGTGGGAAAGCTAGCTTGAACCCTTTCATCATTCCAAATTGTGTGGCTGCACGGAAATCATCTGAAGGTCAGTATCACGAGGGAAGAGATGGCTATTTGAGTTACTGCAGTGTAACCATTTTAAATTAAATAAACGCGCAACGTAATTTTCATTTAGCCAGCATGAAGGCGATTGAATTATGTCCTTGAACGCTCTGAAAAGCTCCGGCAGTCTTGAAGTTTCACTTTTTCTCTTGCTATGAGGAACTGTATTGTTACAAAGGAACATTTGATCGCGATATATCCGGTGATCTCTTCCTGGTTAGACACACAAGTATGAGTGAGATACTTATTGCTCTTGCTCTTGTAATCTTTCTGCTTTCAGTCTTGGTTCCCCATTTTCTGAACAAAAATAACATATTTGAATGGGGTTAATTTTTCGTCACTCGTATGGAAAAATATTGTTTTTATGGATGAGGAAAAATACATTAATTGCTTTGACATATTTATCCCTTCATTTTTAAGCACGTCTTCAGTGACGTACGTAATAATTATGATGATGTAGCTCCGTGCAGTATGTCAAAACGAATTGCCTAAATCTTACGTGACATGATAAGTTCAAAGCATAAAAAAATTTTACTTATCTTTCAACATATTACTTGCTCCCGCATACATCTCGAGAAATGATTACTAGGACAAAAGTCGAGAAAATACAGCTAACAAAGAGGTTTCCCGACAATTATTCTTCACACGCACCATTCGCTAGTGGAACAGGGAAGGGGGGACCTGTTAGTTGTACCAGAAATACCCTCCGCCACGCACCGTCAGGTGGCTTGCGTAGTACTGGCGTGGATGTAGATTAAGAGGTACTTAAGAAACATCTGTGAGACTGAATAGTTATATCGGTCACACAGAAAATGTATGAATTGTCATCCTCATGAATGGTTATCTTCTACAGCAACCAAAATTTCTAGTGTATTACAGACTGACGCAGTCACGAATTCATGACATTTGCTGAAATTAATTCTCTCTACAGTATAATCTGTAATATTTTGTCCGATATTGAATAAAGATCATTCACGCCCTATCGTGTTAGCTATTCATTTCCGTGTCAGTAAAGCCACTCTCTGGATTCTCTTCGTTTATCGATGATGAATTTCGCATGCAGACTTGACCCCTAAGCTTCCTCTGTACATCCACCTTCTCTTCGGCCTTCGCCTAGACCGTTCGTTATCATTAGTATTTCCGTAATTAATCTTCTTCCATCAGTTCGTTTAGGTATATGCTCAGACTAATAATATTTCATTTTGTTAAGAATCAGTATGACATCGTCTGCTTTTACTCATATCAATTTATTTGTTTTCCTAGCATTACTCCGAATACGCCTTTTTCTTTTTAATTGCTAGCAATTCTCAGTTTCTGTCTAATCTGAAGTAAAGGTCCACGTAGCTGGGATACAAACTAGAAAGTATTTATTTGTTTTTTCTTTTGTTGCAGTACGTCGTTGAGATCTAGTGCGGCATGGGGTTATCACGTCAGCGCATTCAGTATATTCCTAGCCGACAATCAGTCCACCTTTATAAGCCCGACGCTTTGAAACATCTCTTGCGAAAATAATGATGCTGCCATGAACATAACTGAAACAAAAGGAAAGTAATGAATGTAATTTTATATGGCACGCAGTCTCTTCTTGACCACGATAGTATCAAGTTGTCTTTCAGTTAATGATTTAAGATTTTTAATATGTTCGTATCATTTTAATCTCTGATGGTATATAAATCCGATTCATATGAATGAGAAAATAATGTATAACCTTTAAGTAATTCATTTTACTTGATTAGTCTACGAGAAAGTAATGTTCAAACGTAGTTACTGTTATTTTGATCAGGTGACAACTTGCGCTGGAATAAATCTGTAAATTGTGAATGGCAGAGGTTCACCTATATACATCAGAAAAAGGTGTGATGGAGACGGGGCAGCGCAGGGTGAATTTTCAATCTAAACACGAGTAACAAGGACTCTTCTCAACAAAAATGTATCACTTTTGACTGTTAATCCCCATTGTTTATGAATATCCACTAACTTTCAAAATGGTTCAAATGGCTCTAAGCACTATGGGACTAAATCTGAGGTCATCAATCCACTAGACTTAGAGCTACTTAAACCTAACTAACCTAAAGACAGCACATACATCCATGCCCGAGGCAGGATTCGAACCTCCGACCATAGCAGCAGCGCGGTTCTGAAGCGCCTAGAACCGTTCAGTCACAGCGGACGGCCACTAACTTTCTGATTTGATACATGGCACCATTCATAGCCATAAATACTTGATTGTCAGGAAACAGTAATGAATACAAACGTTGATGCTGTACTATCACCCTCAAACTCCTGCACTGACTATTCCAGTAACCAAGACAACTTCTAAGTACAACTTATTCAGTGTTGGTGATACAGAGCGTCCTTGTCTTAATCCTTTACTTGTTTCAAAAGTTTCCGATATCTTACAACGAACCTTCACGACTGTTTCGCATTGGTGGTACATCGTTTCCACCCACTCTATCAATTCACCGTCTACTCCAACCTTTTCCAATGCTGTTCGTAATAACTTCCTTGGAACAAAATATTAGCCCACTTCTAGATCAACAAATACCAAATGGAGATCTTAACTCACATGAAAAGAAATGTATTGGTCAGTTATATTTAGATATTTTACGTATGTGAAATGAAATAACACAAAACTAATTTTACACCTCACATCTTATTTACGTACATATGCTTCAGTACCACAATACGGGGTTCCTAGATGAGAAAGGAGAAACTTCGCAGCATATTTCTCTACGACACTTTATAACCGAATTTTAAGTTCGTATTTAAGGGTAATTTCGAATCTCTGTATCTCGGAAACGGATAAAGGTATGTAGATAATTTTCGAGACTATTCCAGATCACGATCTTAGGAATACATCTCACAAATAACAGCCACTTTCTGTGCATAGCGGCTGGGTTTTCGTACCCAAAAAACAAGTTTTAATGGTGTTTCTCGCTAAGCGATAAAGATTTTTGAAAACAGGTAGATGGCTCCTCTAAATAAATGTCTACAAAATATACCGTTAATATTGAAGCAATTTGCTGCTGTTATTTAATATTTAGATTCCGGCTCATATCGCATTTTAGGTGTAGTAATAGGGTAACATTGAACCTCTGTATCTTGAAAACGGACGAAGATATCAAGTAAATTTTCACGGTTCTTTGACATCGGGATACTAGGAACATATCGTAAAAATTTCAGCCATTTGCTGATCATAAGCAACTTATAATCCTCGGCAGGATTACAGTCCACTGGTGAATATATTGTTAAAAATAAGGACTTTTTGTGGGGTTTTCTGAGGAAGCCTCTCCTCTCCCCCCCCCCCCCCCCCCCCCCCCCGCACCCGTCCATAAGGCCCATCAAGCCCACCGCAGGCACACCAGATGCAAAAAGAACATGCCGATTCACCCCAATTTCCTTAGCAGGAGGAAGTGTGTGCTGTTGAATAGTGACACTAAGACGATCCTACCTTTGGGTATACAAATGTTCCCTAACCCAAGGGCTATCGAAAACACTTGACCCTACCGTTTTATCACCAATGGAACCCGAGGTACGAGTACCGGAAAATACTGTTTTCATGTGCGACGTTTTGGAACGTATTAGGTACGCATGATGTCACATACATACGCAGCCGCTGCGTTTTCTGTCGGTATGTTAAGGCTACTGTAGGGTTTTTGATACAGGTCTCACAAATAGAGAGATAGAGAGAATGTTTTTCAGGGAAGGTTTCTGCATATAATTTATTATCGCTACGCAAGACACGTTGTCCGGCCATAGATAATTACTGCTACCTGCATGAAGCCAGGGTGTGTCTCTAGTAGCTGGTGATTTGGACAGCATTACTCGCCAGCGACTCCGAAACTTTGACATAGAGTGAAGTAGCATGGAACATTCTGGTGTCTGTCATCCAATCTCAGTCGACACGATGCCCACTCTGGTTACAGCCACTGTTTCCGGCAACGATGGTCGCTGTATGTATTTATCTTCGTACTGAGTAGACCCATATCACTTACAAATGTAATGACGCGTGGAGCTGTTGGTCCCCCCATCGAACGGCTTCCCAGGTGGCGGATAGGGAAATGCTCACTGGATATGGTGGGTATCGGGAAAATGAAATACCACGGGTGGACCTAAACTGGTAGCTGCTGGCTTCTGGCGTGATATTGGCTTATCAAGAGCTAACGGAAGAAAACCTTTAGAATGAATTACCTGGTCAACCATGTTGGGGATCGTGCGCTGGGACAGCTCCACATTCACATGAAAAAAATTGAAATGCTAAATAACCTAATAATATGCATCGAAGAAACTGGAATGTTGGACGATGAACTGGCGAAGAAGAAAGGAAAGTGATATTTGGATACCGGAATGTGCAAGGTATCTCCACAAAACTGAATATATTACCAACAGAACTTGACAGACCCAAAACGAATGTTGTCGTACTCTCTGAGCCCAAGACGAAAGGCAAAGGAGAAGATAAACTTGGTAATTATGTACATATTTGGAGTGGTGTGTTCAAAGTGATAACAACCAAATCAGAATTCTGCATTATCATAAACCAATCATGGAAAAAGAGAATCACAAATTGTAACTTAATTAATAAACGTATTATCCTGGTAGAAATGACTATTTGTCAGGGAGGTTGTAATTATTGGTGTATATGCACCCACGAATTATGCAAGAGACCAGGAGAAAGATACTTTCTGGACAATCCTTAGGGAGACCACAGAAAAAATCGCTAGGAGGATGGGAATGACTATCATGGGGGACATGAACGGAAGAATAGGAATTAGAGACTCATGTCCGATAGCGGGAAAACACGGAGACGTACAATATAATGACAATGGTGAACAATTTATTGAAATTTGTAAACAGTTTGATCTGAAAATAACCTACGTATTTTTTTTTTTTTACACGGGTAGTTTGAAGGCAGCAGATGTTAGATCTTGTAGAGGATCCTAGTGTGGATCAGACCATTAGATAGTAAAGATGGAGAGTTTTTGGCCATGGAAGAACGCAAATAATGATTCTAACGACATTAATGCGAATTGTGCTGAGAAAGCTCAAAATCTACACTCCGGTATCGACAGCCTACAGGATAAAAGTATACGAACATTCTTTGCTGCCGGAATTGACAGAACATTGGCAGGATCATTTCAAGGAAGAGCAGAGGAAATATATGAATACATAAAATCCAGTGTTATAAATATAGCAACAGATGTGCTGTACAGAAGGGGAAACAACCACAGCCGTACAGCACAATAGTGGACGGAGGAAATAGTGGTGACAGTTAAAGAAAAGAGAAACGCATTCAACTAATGTTTGAACGCTAAATCGGAATTAACAAGAACAATCTACAAGGAAAAGAAGAATGAAGTGGCAAAAAATAAGGATAGTAAAGAATGAAGCAGGCGAAAGGACGTGTGCCAATGTCAATAGCAAACTAGGATTTGGGAGAGCGAAAGAAGCATGGTCAGTATTAAGAGGACTTCGACAAGGGACAAGAGCAACTGATAACAACAAAAGCATGACAAGAAAATTTCCGGAAATTATTAAATTAGGATAGAGAAGAGTATCTATAGGAAGGAACAGTTGAAGAAAAGGAACAGGAAGAGGAGGAGATCCGAATTTTAGAAAGCGAGGTGAGTAAGGTATTAAGGACAGCGAAGACTGACAAATCACGTAGACCAGGCAGTATCAATCTGGAGTTCTTAAAATATGGTGGTGACAAAACAGTGAATCTAATAACACGTTTATTCAGTAAAATGCTACATGGAGATTCAGTACCCATGGAAATGAAGCTGGGCTATATCAATACCACATTTACGAAAGGAAATCGCAAAAGCTTCTCGCACTATCGAGGACTTTGTGTTAACACATTAATTTGAATTTCTGTGAAAATAATTACAAATAAGCTGGTAATAAATTTTAAAACCCAGGAAGAACAATATGGTTTCACAGCTGATGGATCATGCGAAGACCAAATTTTCACATTGCAACAGATCTTAGAAAAACGTAGGGAAAAATCAAAAAACTTAGGATTAATTTTCATAGGTTTAGAAAAAGCATATGATACAGTTCCGAGAAAACAACATTGCAGAGCATTACACATGCTGAACATAAAGGGCCCTCTAATTAAAATAATACAAGAAATATACAAAGACAAAACACGTCAAATGAAACCTGGTAGTATACTTCCACAGAAATTTAGAACAAGCAAGGTCTGTTACGTGGCTGTCCCATGTCACCAACAATATTTAAAATCTAAATAGACATAAGTCTTAAGACATCGTCTCGTAACTGCAATGCGATCTGGATAAATATTAAAGATGGAGTTTATTTACTCCATAAACTATTTGCTGATGATCGAGTAGTTATAGCACAAGACAGGGAGGATGCAAATTATATTCGTAGCCAGTTAGCAATGGTATTACAGGAACTGGGAATTAAAGATTAATTATCAGGAAACACAATACTTCACCAATGATCCGGATAACTTATACATAGAGGGAACGAAAATTAAGTAGGTCAATACTTTCTCTTATTTGGGATCCATTTTAGAGCTGAATGGAAAATCAGGGGGAGAAATTATTAAAAAATTAGCAGTGGAAGAAAGGTCATTGGGATGCTCCACTCAGTCTTATGGAGCAGAAATGTAATAAACCGAACCAAAAGAATCGTATGAAAATCGATAGTAGAGAGCATAGTAATGCATGGAGTGGAGACATGAGCTCCTATTCTAAAACAAAAGAAAAAACTGTCAGCTGTAGAAAAAGGCTTCTGGAGAAGATCAGCAAGAATTTATAGGAAAAAGAAAATAAGAAACGACGAAATAATAAAGAGAATGGAAGTAAGGGAAAGAATACATGATGTAATGGATAGAAGGAGGTTACAATGATACGGGCTTGTAAGAAGAATGGAGGAAACCGGAATACCGAAAATGATGGGAACCGGAGGGATAAAAGAGAAAAGGTCACCCCATGACCACCTGACTCCAAAACGTATGATTAACAATGAGACGACTTGGCGCAAAGGAAGAAGATATACAAGATCGAAACACCTGAAGGGATATCCTGAGGAGATAAATTAAGGTCTTTTGTAACAGATGTCATAATTTCGGGGCATTTGTTATGTTGGAGAAAAACCTTTCTATAGAGGAAAATCTCAATAAATAAAAAATTCTGTTTATAATAACTAAAATTACGTTATTTGTTTACCACTCTGGAGTTGCATCCTGGAGTAGTGTAACATAAACAGAATAATGGAAAATGTACAACGGTGTTAGGCTGAACCGTCAAAGTTTTAAGTCCTTCAGAATTTCCAGATCTAAGTCACATGTTGCTCCTTCGGCTGTTCGCGCTGCGCCATTCCAATGGCCGAATTACTTACGGCAATCGTCAGGGTAGGAATTCCTCCATCCACAATTGTCACAAACTGTTCTCGATAGCCGAAAATCTGTGACCATATCACTAGATATTTTAAAGAAACGGACATTCGACTGTAAATCTGAAGGTGACAAGACACCGTGACTGAGACCGAAAGACCTAATTTTGCCAAAGAAAAGTGATCATAATTATCGGATTACTGTAAGACTATTTACAAAGAACTATTTCTTCCGAGTTCAGGAGGACTCTGACTTTGTTTGAGAGTTCATGTAAATTGAAAAGAGTGGAATCGTATTTTCTGTAGTGTGAACAGCTGATGATTACTGACGTTGCAGGTGTGTTGTAATTACAGGTCGTTATAGTCTGGCAAATAAAGTACGGCCATCTGTTTGTCACATAAATCAAAGCTCGTGAAGCAATATACAGTTCTCTAATGATGTTTCTTGTTTATTAAGTACACATGTTAGTGGGAGACAATCATTACGGTCCGCTAAACGATCTGGTGATGAAATGATGAAAACGATGAACGAAAACGTGTCCCTGACATTCAGGCACAAGGACTGGACCGCTCTCGAAAAACATGGGTTAAATTGGCTGTGTAATTTGCGGTCTGGTTAGTGAAGCCCGTTTTCTCCTAATTCAATCTGATATGACATGTGAGAGAGGAAGAAGGCAGACGCATGGCCTTCACCCCTTAACAGTTAACGGATGCGCGATGAGTTAGTGACGCACGCAGAACACAGACTGACGAGAGAACGCTTACAACCGCACAGCTAAAGACCCTCATTTGACGACATCCACTCGTAAGCGACTTTCACTGTCAATTCCAATAACAGTTTATTTATTTGTTTATTTATTTATTTACTTATTGATCCGTGGGACCAAATTAAGGAGAAGTCTCCATGGTCATGGAACGATTCAATACATGAAATTATAACACGATAGTAGAAACAGATAAAATGAAATATAAGAAACATATTCAGGCAACAAGTCGTAAGTTTAAATAAAGAAAATGTAACAGTGGAATTTGCTTCATTTTTTAGCTCTTCCAAGAGCTCCTCGACAGAATAGAAGGAGTGAGCCATGAGGAAACTCTTCAGTTTATACTTAAAAGAGTTTGGGCTACTGCTATGATTTTTGAGTTCTTGTGGTAGCTTATTGAAAATGGATGCAGCAGAATACTTCACACCTTTCTGCATAAGAGTCAAGGAAGTGCCTTCCACATGGAGGTTTGATTTCTGCCTAATACTAACTGAGTGAACGCTGCTAACTCTTGGGAATAAGGTAATATTGCTAACAACAAACGACATTAAAGAAATAATATACAGTGAGGGCAATGTCAGAATTCCCAGACTACTGAATAGGGGTCGACAAGAGGTCCTCAAACTTACACCACATATAGCTCGAACAGCCCGTTTTGAGCCAAAAATACCCTTTTTGAATCAGAAGAATTACCCTAAAAGATAATACCATACGACATAAGCGTATGAAAATATGCGAAGAAGACTACTTTACATGTTGAACTGTCACTTATTTCAGATACTGTTCTAATGGTAAATAAAGCAGCATTTAGTTTCTGAACAATATCCTGAACCTGGGCTTTCCACGACAGCTTACAATCTATCCGAACGCCTAGGAACTTGAACTGTTCCGTCTCGCTTATAATATGACCATTCTGTCTGATCAAAATATCGGTTCTTGTTGAATTGTGAGTTAGAAACTGTAAAAACTGAGTCTTACTGTGATTTAGCAACAAACTATTTTTCACAGGCCTCGAACTTATTTCATGAACTACATTACTTGATACTGTTTCAACATTACACACAAGATCCCTCACTACCAAGGTGGTATTATCAGAAAACAAAAATATTTTTGAATCACCTGTAATACTAGAAGGCATATCATTTATGTAGGGCCGGCCGGAGTGGCCGTACGGTTCTACGTGCTTCAGTCTGGAACTGTGCTGCTGCTTCGGTCGCAGGTTCGAATCTTGCCTCGGGCATGGATGTGTGTGGTGTCCTTAGGTTAGTTAGGTTTAAGTAGTTCTAAGTTCTAGGGGACTGCTGACCTCAGAAGTTAAGTCACATAGTGCTCAGAGCCATTTGAACCATTTTCATTTATGTAAATAAGAAACAGCAGTGGTACCAGCATCGACCCTTGGGGAACGCCCCATTTAACAGTGCCCCATTGGGATTGAACATCACTACCACTCTCAATATTGCGGAGAACTACCTTCCGCTTTCTGTTCTTAAAGTAAGAGGCGAACCAATTGTAAGCTACTCCTCTTACAACATTTTGTTCAGAAGTGGGACTCGAACACGGAACCCTGAAGCTGTGATGACTGGGTGTGGGACGTGATCAGATAACTCATTCGGAAATAGCAATGCCCGCGATATGGAAGGTTCTGGGTATAGTTTTGATCTGTCAGGTAGCTTTCAAATAGTACACAAAGTATTACACATTGAAAAATTCTTTCTGCAGACAATAATACCTCAAAAGAGGAACGGTGAACTGTGGGTAGTAGCTAAAGAGCAAAAATCATCTACGCCAATAAAAAACCCTGGTTTAGTGTCCTCCATATCAGTCCATAGGAGTAACTGGACGTCGTTAAGTGAAGGCTGTCGATCATTGCGTTGTTGGTGGTGACAGGTAATGCCTGAAATGTGGTATTCTCGGCTGACTTTTGACACTTTGAATTTCCTCACGATTTCCAAAATGAAATGTCCCATGTGTTTAGTTCCAGCTACCATTCCTCGTCCAGTGTCTGTTGATTCCCGTCGTACGGCCATAATCACGATGTAAATCTTTTCACGTTAATCACTTGAGTAAAAATGACAGCTTCGCCGATGCACTGCCGTTGTATACCTTGTGTAAGCGATCTGTATATGTGCATATCGGCATCCCATGACCTTCGTCCCCTGAGTAAATAATATCGCGTTTCGTGCAAACTGATAACGGCGGTATAGGATTTCGTGAGCAGTTTATATTAGGGCCTATACTCAGTGTCTCACTTATATAGCAACTATAATACAAAACAAAAATACGTAATGTAAAGAAAATAAAAAAACAAAAACAAAAGGAGAAAGAAGGAGGTTGCAAATTGTAAAACGTCTAAGTCGCTGCATATTGTCGTACTCTGTGAGCAGTAAATGGAGGGCCATCATTATTTCAGGTGGTGTGATTAGGTTACTTTTTGTTCCTACTCATATAACACAGTGATCAGCATGCTAGCTTGCGAGACAAGAAGGTCGGCCGCATCCGGAGAGGATCCGCGTGTTGGATTATGGGTCCATTCTCCTCAGTCACAGCATAATATAAGAGATCCTTGCGATTTTGTTTTGAAGAGACTAATGAAGCAAATAATATAAATAATTCTGCACAATATTTATTGATTCTTCGACAACACTTTCTGATATTTTAAAGAAAGTCAATCATCATTAAACCTCAAAGCTGAGGAGTTAAACTTGCTCTGACCATAATAAGGTATGAATGCGGTGGAAGTCCTGCTACCTACAAATCTTGTCTGGAATGAAAATACAAAGAATTTTATTGATCTGTACGTTATTTCAAGCTGATGGAATGCATTATGAGCGCACTAGTAAAGATACATTTCTGGAATTTGACTGAGCTGCTCCTCAAACAGGACCGTAAAGAATAACAAGCCATTATTTTATTTTAATTTATTCAGTAGTTACTGCAGAAAACGTGACCAAAAACACACGACACAACTACATTTTTGTTTCATTAGCCGCCATTTTAATATTTTTTTAAATTTCAAAAAACTGCGTAATTAAGTGCTCGTGCCCACTACCCCATATATGAAGAAAATTGTTTGTTCTTTGATTTCAGGTAAACTTTGCAGATTGCAGGACTTCCGTCATGAATACATTTCATTTTGGACAGAGAAACTTCATCGCTGTGGATGAGGGCTTAATGAACACTGAGTTTCTTTTAAAAAAATCAGAAAATGTTGTCCAAGACTCAAAGTAATGTGAAAAACATTTAAGTTGATTGCTTCATTAGTTTTTTCCCCAAAAAATCGTGAAACCCGCTTATTTTACAGGCTGAATATGGAGAATGGATCCTTAAGAACCATTGGCCTGGTACTCTGGGACGCCTGAATATGGTTTCTACTAAGTTCCCAGCACTCATTATGCTCCCTACCTCCTACAATACACAAACAATTGAAATACAAGAAATTATAGATCTTAGTACACGGTTTACAGATAGGTGGTGCACTTTGGCGACTGGAAGAACATCTGCGGGACGGAGAAAATAAAATGCCGCATCATGAAACGGCGGATACTATATGATGGTATTAATACTGGCTAAGAGAAAAAAAGCCATTAACTTATATATGAAATGGAGGAGATGCTAGAAAACAGGCTATTCTGCAACTGAACTTTTTAAACGTAGGACTTGAAATGAACGCTTGTGATGGGTTGATTCAGGAGTGCTATATTGATGAACTACGGATAAATATTTGTGGTTATCATTACTGAAACCAGAGGCGCGCTAACTGAAGAGTGGGCCCGTGTTCCTGGTGAGGGTGGGAGGTTTGGGGGGTGGGGGTGTGGGAGTGTGATGCCCAAGGCTGCGAGCACCATCGACCCATCGACACGTAGCCTATTTGTTAATCTGTACTCAAAGTTACTCTAGTACTAATTTTATTCTACATAAAAAAGGGCAGCAGGACACGTCAGTCATGTCCAAAGTGCTCAGTCAGGATTTCATTCATTTTGTGGGTCATAATTGAAAATGAAATTATTCAGTTATGGGGAAAAGAATCTTGAAAATATTATTGTTTTTTATTTGAAACAATACAAACATTTTTCTATTATTTTAGATTGCCTACTTCGGAGATGAACAGATTTCAATTTCAAATGTTAGATTGGTTTTCTTAATTTCTTCACAAATAAATATAAACCAAAGAATCATTTCATTGGGTTTTTTCCTACCTCAGATACCACTGGTAGATAGTTAAGTATGTTTCTTTAAGTCTTACATCGAAATATCGCTCTCATTTGCAAGTTAGGTCAGGCAAGGGCTGTGACAGTAGCGGGAATACGAGAGGGAAAAATACAGATCAGCAGAAAATAATACTAGGCCATAACTGACGGGCAATTTATATCCGTAGTACTCCACGTTGTTTTAGTTCATTAATGACTGACGCCGCTAGACGTCCTCTCGATGTAACAGTTTTTTTCCAGTGGTTCAAGAAATGTACGTACACTATGTGATCAAAAGTATCTGGACACCTGGCTGAAAATGACTTACAAGTTCGTGGCGCCCTCCATCGGTAATGCTGGAATTCAATATGGTGTAGGCCCACCCTTAGCCTTTATGACTGCTTCCACTCTCGCACGCATACGTTCAATCAGGTGCTGGAAGGTATCTTGGGGAATGGCAGCCCATTTTTCACGGGGTGCTGCACTGAGGAGAGGTATCGATGTCGGTCGGTGAGGCCTGGCACGAAGTCGGCGGTCCAAAACATCCCAAAGGTGATCTACAGGATTCAGGTCAGGACTCTATTCCTACACAGGAATTTTATTGTCGTATAACCACTTCGCCACAGGCCATGCATTATGAGTAAGTGTTCGATCGTGTTGAAAGATGCAATCGCCATCCTCGAATTGCTCTTCAACAGTTGGATGCAAGAAGGTGCTTAGAACATCTATGTACGCCTGTGCTGTGGTAGTGCCACGCAAAACAACAAGGGGTGCAAGCCCCCTCCATGAAAAACACGACCACACCGTAACACCACCGCCTCCGAATTTCACTGTTGGCACTACAAACGCTGGCAGATCAAGTTCACCATACATTCTCCTTACCCACACTCTGCCATCGGATCGCCACATTGTGTGCCGTGATTCATCACTCTACACGTTTTTCCACTGTTCGATCGTCCGTCATTTACGCCCCTTACACCAAGCGAGACGTCGTTTGGCATTTACCGGCGTAATGTGTGGCTTATGAGCATGGTCGAGAGGACCATGAAATCCAAGTTTTCTCACCTCCCGCCTAACTGTCGTAGTACTTGCAGTGGATCCTGATGCAGTTTGGAATTCCTGTGTGATGGTCAGGATAGATGTCAGCCTATTACACATTATGAGCCTCTTCAACTGTCGGCGGTCCCTGTCAATCAACACACGAGGTCGGCCTGTACGCTTTTGTGCTGTATGTGCCCCTTCACATTTTCACTTCACTATCACATCGAAAACGGTGTAGCAAGGGATGTTTAGGAGTGAAGAAATCTCGCGTAGAGACGTATGACAGAAGTGGCACCCAATCCCCTGACCATGTTCGAAGTCCGTGAGTTCCGCGGAGCACCTCACACTGGTCTGTCACGATGTCTAATGACTACTCAGATCACTCATATGGAGTAACTTTCAGTAGGTGGCAGCACAACGCACCTAATATGAAAAACGTATGTTTTTGGGGGTGTCCGGATACTTTTGGTCATTCAGTGTATGTTTATTTTGTCGCGCCTAAGGAACGGGGGGGATACTTACCTTCGAAATTGTTTTGTCGTTAGAGTCTACACCTCGACGGGAGAGCAGAGCTGAAGCGTCGCAGGTACTTGTGTCACGTTTGCAAAAAAAAAAAAAAAAAAAAATGTGTTAAAATGTGTGTGAAATCTTATGGGACTTAACTGCTAAGGTCATCAGTCCCTAAGCTTACACACTACTTAACCTAAACTATCCTAAGGACAAACACACACATCCATGCCCAAGGGGGGGGACTCGAACCTCCGCCGGGAACAGCCGCACTGTCCACGACTGCAGCTCCTGAGACAGCTCGGCTAATCCCGCGCGGCTACGTCTGCAACACTCTATGCTGCATCATACAAACTGATGGGGATGGAGGCATTGAAACGAGAAAGAAAGTCATTCTTTTAACAGCAAAGTTGAAGTCTTTCGTATTAATGATCTCCATAGTTAGGGTCTGTTTCGTAACACATACTGTCCGAAGCTTTACAAAAATTCAACGTTGTTCACATACACACAGTCAAAATTGTATCTCAAGCTGTAGCCGATTTGTCGGAATTCGAACTCAATCTTTGTTCATCGAATGCTCAATACTGCAAAAGATGGGAGTGAAGGGTTTAATATGAGACAGAATTTTCCATACCGAACCGTCCCCGCCACAGGAGGACAAGATGTATGCTTACGTTTAAGAGATCAGCCGATAATAGATCTTGAAACATATTTCAAAATAGATTTTAACTCCTCCTTGCTGGATATCACTATAACAAAATGTGAAGAACATTTCGAGCAAATAAATGAAAATCACAGAGCGTTCTCTTGTCCACAAAATATATATATAGGAAAAGAAGAAACAAGCAAGCTCTGTTAAAATTTGTAATACAAATGGAAAAAAGGCTTAAATTCGGATGTTGATCGAAATGGTCTCTTTAACGAAATACAGCTTTTACCACTCTTCGTTGAAAACTGCAGAGCCCCGTTAGACATACCCAGTTATTTATCTTCAATCAATTTTAATTCAGTATATTGCCTGTCACAGTAGCTCACAGAGAAACATCTTTTCTCTAAATTAAAAGTAATGTAAAGTTACCATAAGTCATCGTCGAGGGAATGTGAACTAATCAATTTATGTCTGATCAATTTTGAAGATACCATCTGCCTGGAACACTGCCCCCAATCCCCACTCCCACCCACACCCCGACGTACAATGGATCTTCCAAAGGTCGGGTTGCTTGCTTACGTCAGCGATACATACAACCGTGAAACCACAATGGAGGGGTAGTGCGCAGGCCAGAGAAACCTCTGGTTCCTGAAGAGATGCAGCGACGTTTTCAATAGTTGCGGGTGCAACAGTGTGGATGACTGACTGATCCGGCCTCGTAACGTCAACCAACGTGACCTTGCTCTGTTGGCACTACGAACGACTGAAAGCAAGCGGAAACCAAAAACGCTATATTTCCCGAGGACATGTAGCATTAACTCTAGGGCTTAACGATGGTGACGTCCTCTTCGGTAAAATCTTCCATAAGTAACGACGTGAAATGGATAGTGTTTGAAAATTTGAAAATAGTCCATGAACATCAACAAAAGTAAAACAGGGATAATGGAATTTAGTCGAATTAAATCAGGCGACGCTGTGGGAATGGGGACACTGATAGTCGTAGATGAGGTTCGTTATTTGGTCAGCAAAATTTCCAATAATGGCCGAAGTGTCGACAGATGGTTGCATGAATAGCCTTTCTGAAGAAGAGAATTCTGTTAACATCGAATGCAAATGTAAATGCTAGGAATATTTTTTGAAGATATTGGTCTGGTGTGTAGCCTTTTCATGGAAAAGAAACTTGGACGACAAACAGTTCAGACAGCAAGAGAATAGAAGCTTTTGAAATGTGGTGCTATGGAAGTATACTGAAGATCAGATGGGTAGTTCGATATGATACATCCAGAAGCCCCATGAAATCGCCTGGCAAAGGGGACGTTTGTGGGGCAAAAATTTTAAAGAAATTCCAGGCCTGAATATAGTAAGCAGATTCAAGTGGCTGTAGGTTGCAGTGGTTATGAAAACGGGAGAAAGTGAGAAGTAGAACTGTAGACAGCCTACGGAGTTTAGGTACGTGAAATAAGTAAGTGACGGGCAACAAACTGTCATATATCGCATACTTGTGTAAGGGATGTGACATCTACATCTACATCTACATCTACATTGATACTCTGCAAATCACATTTAAGTGTCTGGTAGAGGGTTTATCGAACCACCTTCACAATTCTCTAGTATTCCAATGTAGCACAGCGCACGGAGAGAAAGAGCACCTATATCTTTCCGTAAGAGCTCTGATTTTCCTTATTTCGTCGTGGTGATCGTCTCTCCCTATGTGGGTCGGTGTCAACAAAATATTTTCGCATTCGGAGGAGAAAGTTGGTCATTGGAATCTCGTGAGAAGATTCCGTCGCAACGAAAAACGTCTTTCTTTTAATTATGTCCAGCCCAAATCCTGTACCATTTCTGTGACACTCTCTCCCATATTTCGTGATAATTCAAAAAGTGCTTCCCTTCTTTGAACTTTTTAGATGTACTTAGTCAATCCTATCTGGCAAGGATCCCATACCGCGCACCAGTATTCTAAAAGAATGCGGACAGGCGTTGTGTAGCCAGTCTCCTTAGTAGATCTGTTACATTTTCTAAGTGTCCTGACAATAAAACGTAGTGTTTGGTTAGCCTTCCCCACAACATTTTCTATGTGTTACTTCCAATTTAACTTGTTCATAATTGTAATACCTAAGTATTTAGTTGAATTTACGGCATTTAGATTAGACTGATTTATCGTGTAACCGAAGTTTAACGAATTCCTTTTAGCACTCATGTGGATGACCTCACACTTTTCGTTATTTAGGGCCAACTGCCAATTTTCGCATCATTCAGATATCTATTCTAAGTAGTTTTGCAATTTGTTTTGATCTTCTGATGACTTTATTAGTCGATAAACGACAGCGTCATCTGCAAACAACCGAAGACGGCTGCTCAGATTGTCTCCCAAATCGTTTATATCGATAAGGAACAGCAAAGGGCCTATAACACCACCTTGGGGAGCGCCAGATATCACTTCTGTTTTACTCGATGACTTTCCGTCTATTACTAAGAACTGTGACCTCTCTGACAGGAAATCACAAAACCAGTCACGTAACTGAGACGACATTCCACAAGCACGCAATTTCACTACAAGCCGCTTGCGTGGTACAGTGTCAAAATCCTTCCGGAAATCCAGACATACGGAATCAATCTGTACTCATGAAACGTATTCAGAAAGGTTGTTATCTGGAAAAGCTGGAAAACTCGGTCCCTCCTATAGCTGTGCAGGTGTTTGCATGATGACAAATCATAGGTATACAGGAACGAACATAATTAATAGGGAAAACTGACACCGGTGAAACTATTCCACAATATTCGAAAAAACGGAGTAGTGAAGAAGGGTCCGGAGATGAACCTTTTGCGGAATAACTGTGAAGTGTGGTTACATGCAGCCACTGATTTACTATGAAGATGGATCTTACTGCACGGGAGACGAAATCTAAAGTTTTCGATTAAGTCCCCATCTAATTGGGCTCAAATTTCTCTCTGGGCCCATGTTGCTGAATTTCATAAATGCGTGATGGGGCAGTGGCATATTTTCCTGCCGTTTAAAGACGACATCTTACGTTTCAACATCGAACAACATGTATAGGTCATGCAGGGCCTGCAACCTTCCTTCCCTCGTCTCCCCCCGCCCCCCCTCCCATCAAGATCACCTGCCAGTAACTAAATGGTTCAAATTGCTCTGAACACTATGGGACTTAAAGTACATCACACACATCCATGCCGGAGGCAGGATTCGAACCTGCGACCGTAGCGGTGGCGCGGTTCCAGACTGAAGCGCCTAGAACCGCTCGGCCACACCAGCCGGCTGCCCGTAATGCTCTGGATTTTTCTGGCTGGGGTGATTGCAGAAAGTGAGAAAATGAAACGTGCAGTGCACTCCAGTTGGTAAAGTGGAGGAACTGTAGCAAAGAGATATGCGATAGTACGGGAGTGTTTAAAATTACCGGTGACTGGCTGTAGAGAAGAGTGTAGTATTGCATCCAAATGAAGGGATGATATGTCAAAACAACTCGTTTAAGAAGTACGCGGAACCGCGTGACTGCTACGATCGCAGGTTCGAATCCTGCCTCGGGCATGGATGTGTGTGATGTCCTTAGGTTAGTTAGGTTTAAGTAGTTCTAAGTTCTAGGGAACTGATGACTTCAGATGTTAAGTCCCATGGTGCTCAGGACCTTTTGAACCATTTGAACAAGTACGGATGAACACTAAATTGCAACATGTAACCTGCTGAAGTTGTACTGTATGTCTTGTTAAGGTGGGCCAAAGGAGAAAACAGAGACCAATTACATGGAGACTCAATAGAAAAGTTTGTGGACCTGTCTTTACTGCAACGATTTCTTCTGTCATCAAATACTTTCATGTGTTAAAATTTTCGCTATTGATTTTAATACTCCCTGAACAGAGGTGGACAAAAATTACCAAGCGCAATGCCGTATAATGAAACCCTTGCCATTCGAAACAGCTTCCAGTCGTCTAGAAATGGATAAATACAGGTATTGTGTGGTTTTCTTCCTGCAATATAGTGGCAAGTTCCGGTAACAATGGATACAGGTGGATAGCTACCACGCATCCTTCTCTCCAAAGTAGACCACAAAGCTTCAATAGTACCGAGATCTGGTGACCGTGGTGGCCAGCTGAGATGTGAAAATTCATTCTCGTCCTCACAAAACGAGTCTTGGACAATGCGAATCGGTATGATCAGGGGCCTTATCGTCTTTGAGCACAACATCACCAATGGGAAACAAACATTGTACCAGTCAACAAAAACAGTCGCATAATCCTTCGCAACAATGGGACCTTGCAGCGTACCCTTGGAGTCCATGGAATACCACGACATGGCTGCCAGAATCGTCAACGAACCCCCATCATTATTTTGCGTTGGGAAAGAAACTTGGTCAGAAGTTGGAAACAGCGTGGGACATGACTCATACAATCAAATAACTTTCTTCCATTGCTCTACAGTCCGTTACGGGCAGTTGCAACACTGATGAGTGGGTTTGGAATTCCAGTTCGCCCGGAAATTCCCTGCTTACGGAGCTCCTTTCCAGTTCTTTTGTTGCTGACAGGGTTCACGAGTGTGACATTCAGTCCTACAATGACTTTAACAACTACTGTCCCCTTCTTTTTAGTCAATAATTGTCCGTCATGATCAGTCAACACACACCTTCGTCCGCTTTGTGACGTAGCGGATGATGTCTTTCCGCTTTCGCTGCATGTGATGTAAATCTTCTATTTCGGCTACCTTGATAATGGAAGTGCCTTTATACGAACAACAACACTTTCACCACTTAGCTACAATGTAATCCACTCGCAAATGCACAGAACACTGTGTTGACCACAACGAGACTTAAGACATATTAAGGACACTGCACAGGTGCCGTTCGTGGTCAGTTAGGACAGTAGGCTTATCTAGCTCCTGCATTTCTGTTCAAGCAATCAGTTTTAGCGATGTTTTCATATTTTCGTGTTCTTGTGCATATACAGGTCGTGCGTATTTTTATGATCATGTGGAGAGTATTTATTAACCTGCTGTGGCCCACTCTGTTCCGTGAACGAGAAAAGTCACACCCCTAAGAATCCTAACTGATCAAGAGACTACTTTTGTGGCAGAAGAAATTAACTTGTCGCAGAAAACAGTTAACTATAAATCTGACGAAAGGATGCACACAAGGCTCTGTTTGTGGTTCTGGCTTTTACGTAGTCGCCGCTGACCCACTGCTTGGAAAGTTAGGAGCTATGTGAGGAGCTAAATGATGCAGTGCATATGCAGGAAACCTTTATGCTGCCCGTGCGTAGGGTGATCATAAAGTTTCAATTAACACATAGAACAGAGTAAGCCCGTAATTAATTTTTTGTTTACATTCCCCGATGTTATTCAATCTCTATATTGAGCAAGCAGTAAAGGAAGCAAAAGAAAAATACGGAGAGGTATTAAAATCCATGGAGAAGAAATAAAAACTTTGAGGTTCGCCGATGACATTGTAATTCTGTCAGAGACAGCAAAGGACTTGGAAGAGCAGTTAAACGGAATGGACAGTGTATTGAAAGAAGGATATAAGATGAACATCAACAAAAGCAAAACGAGGGTAATGGAATGTAGTCGAATTAAGTCGGGTGATGCTGAGGAAATTAGATTAGGAAATAAGACACTTAAAGTAGTAAAGGAGTTTTACTATTTGGGGAGCAAAATAACTGGTGATGGTCGAAGTAGAGAGGATATAAAATGTAGACTGGCAATGGCAAGGAAAGCGTTTCTGAAGAAAAAGAATTTGTTAAAATCGAGTATAGATGTGTCAGGAAGTCGTTTCTGAAAGTATTTGTATGAAGTGTAGCCATGTATGGAAGTGAAACATGGACGATAAATATTTTAGACAAGAAGAGAATCTTTCGAAATGTGGTGCTACAGAAGAATGCTGAAGATTAGATGGGTAGATCACATAACTTATGAGGAGGTATTGAATAGAATTGGGGAGAAGAGGAGTATGTGACACAACCTGACAAGAAGAAGGGACCGGTTGGTAGGACATGTATTGAGGTATCAAGGGATCACATATTTGGCATTGGAGGGTAACGTGGACGGTAAAAATCGTAGCGGGAGGCCAAGAGATGAATACACTAAGCAGTTTCAGAAGGATGTAGGTTGCAAGAGGTACTGGGAGATGAAGAAGCTTGCACAGGATAGGGTAGCGTGGAGAGCTGCATCAAACCAGTCTCAGGACTTAAGACCACAATAACAACAACATTTAAATATTTAAATGCCTATAATCCCGGTACACACCGAAAACCCGCGCTCCAGTATCGCAGCACTCCGTTATATGAGCCAAAACGACATGAAATCTCCATTCCATCGATGAACTGCTACGGTACTTTCGCACGGGAATTCCAGTGCGTGCCAGGACACGAGACACGTACCTGTGAAAAAATTAAAAAAAAACAGTTACATTTCTATATGACTAGCCTCGTACTGCGGGAGATTCAACAAGAAACTAGAAAGCAACTGCAATTAAGTGTGATGTACGCTGCAATAAACCGCAGAGAAAAAAAGTGTGTAGTTGACCGGCCGCAACACAGCGTACATCGACATGAGATGTCAATTATAGCTGTAGGAATCATGTTCCAGCACCCCTAGAATGCATTTCTTTGGTATCGAAGCTAGGAACGCCAAACCGAACTCCCAGTTGCTCTAAGGGTCCGATACCAGCTGTACTGGATGTGTGGGAAGAGCGTCTTCGGAAGCTAGAGTCGGGCGCTGCCTGCGCCGCGCTCGCACAACGGGAACTGTTGTAAGGTCAGTGGGTGAAGAAGGCGCCCCCGCAGCCGCGAGGAAACGGAACAAGCGGGATGAAAGCGAGAGCGCAGAGCGTGGTTGCTCTCACGTCACCAGCAGCAGCGGGACAGACCGAGAGGCGTAGAGAAGAACGCAGGTAGGGGGGAGGGGAGGCCGGCAACGGGACGCAGCTGCGTTGCGTCACGGCGTCGCGTGCTCCACCCTCCCACCCCACCATCGCGCACTCCCCCGCCCATCTCTGCAGCCGCCGCATCCTCGCCGCTTCGCGACTCCACCGTCACTGGGCGCCAATCTTCCTCAGTCCGTCTATCCTTCTCGCCTCGCTTTCCTCCTCCTCCTCCTCCTCCTTCATCGCTACTCCTCCCCAACCCCCACCCCCGGACTGGTGTTGGGCGTGAAGGAAAAGGGGCGAGCGCGCATGTGGGCCCTCGAGAGCAGCGGAAGGATTTTCGGCTGCCACAGGGACCACCCCGGCAGAGTATATAAGACACCGCGGAGACGCCGGCGAGTCACCAGTTGTGTGTGAAATTGTGTTGGGAGAGG
Source organism: Schistocerca americana (assembly GCF_021461395.2). Taxonomy (NCBI): domain Eukaryota; kingdom Metazoa; phylum Arthropoda; class Insecta; order Orthoptera; family Acrididae; genus Schistocerca; species Schistocerca americana. Next base: position 255,562,114 of record NC_060123.1, read on the forward strand.
TAGACGGGCAGCTCAACGTAACGTGGCGATGAATCTGCTCAAGGTGTGTTTTTATGTATGCTGTCTGGTGGTGGATCTTGTGACGCGCAGTGTAACGATTGATTATCCGATCCAAATATTAGACGTATTTCTGGAGCAGTTCACTGTTTGGTGCATGACTGCGTTTTCCATTTGGTGTTATCTCTATTGGACATCCTCGCGTAAAATTTTTTGAGAAGTTACCGAGCACACTCAACCCTGAAACGTTTGGGGTGTGATGCATGGACTTCATATAACTGAATTTCTTCCGCTAATAAACTTACAACAACATTTCATTTTCTCTGGTGATTCTCTTGGTAATTATCAAGCTTATAACGGATATAATACTTGTGTTACATTCTTAATGGATTATGATTACGTTTCATTATATCAGCACGTTTCTTAAAAAAAATTAATTGCCTTGATCGCAGTATTATATTAATTTACTGTTTGTTGATTACTATTTTGGGTTGCTACACCATCATCTTCAGGTCAGTGTTATTGAGATTCAGTATCTATATACCTGCAGGCTACAAAGTCATCATCAGTAATGTTCTGTAGCTTACATGTTAATAGAAATTGACTCTCTGCTAAGACTCTGAAAGTGGTTGTCTAGCAACAGAAACTAGTAAACAACACTTTCCAAATTAATATAGTAATGCCCTCAAGACAATTTAAATTTTTGAACAAATATATCAGATGCATTATCTCCATCACCTGAAGATGTCAAGTCTTACCAGGATTTCCACGTGTTAAATAAAAGAGGTTCCTTGACAGTTAAGTAAGGTACCAAGTCGGCTTTGGCGTCTGATGCATCGTCACAACGAATGTGTGATAATTAACAACAAAAGTAGGCTCACTGTTCATTTCCCGGGTTCTAAAGTAAACTATATTACAACTAAGAATACAGGAGGGAAGATAAGATTCTTAAGTCGTCCAATAATCGAATAACTTTTTAGTTTCAAAATGTATTCCGTTCTTTTCAAATCTGAGGCACTTGGCAGAATATATCATTTAAACACTTAAGCGTACATTGATTCTTAATCATAGCAATAAAAGATGCAAGTCAGGATCTTGTCAAAAATGTTTTATCGCACATTTTAGCTTCAGGCCAGACTACTACTGCTCATTGCTCGTTAACTCTACCGCTAAGACTACTAACCAATACTATTAGAACCATTAATATTGATTGGTACTGTCTTTATTATGGGTGTCCTTGAATATCCAAATTTAGAAACATTCATGAAGAATCCTACATTGCAGCATAGATGTGTGTAACATAATTTATGACTCCAGTTACGGATTACATATTGAGTCAACAATCAAGAGCCCGAATGTGACTCTGGACACTGAAAGTACCATGTACAAAGTACTATGAACTTACTTGTTTCTGTAAAGTATACTCAGAATAAGTTATGGCGTTATAACTTCAGTTATGACGTTAGGACTTTTACGATCTAACCAATAGCTGTCGCTTTTGTGAGGAGAAGCTGATGTTGCTGATAATGACAGTATCAACAATGAACTTATTTCTACAAACTGAACTCCTATGCTTCAGAAATCTTCCAAACAATTAGATATTGTCTTATAATGAGTGAAAGATGGTCCAGTCTGAGGAATTAACCGTTTCCATATATGAATGAAGAAACGGAGCAAAAAGTGTTTTGGTGTCATTTTTGCCAAAACAAGCTACATGAGTAAATTTAAGGCTGCTTTTTAATACATGTTAGCGAGACAGAAGCGGGCGAAATGGTATAGTACATTCAGATGACATCTTTCTCTTCTTCTCTTATGTACAAAGTTGGAATGAAAGGTAATTTAACTGTGACTGTTTTTTTCAGCACGAAAAGAGACTACTCCATTTAGTGTAGGATAATTAAGACGAAGCATGCACAGATATAAACCACAGAAAACATTCTTCAAGTGTCTTGAATGAATCACAGTAAAGAAGGAAATCACTCTCGAAATGAGAGATGCATGTTAGTAATTTCTTTGGTTACTGTTCGGCTCAAATCCATAGAAAGTACTGTAGGTTCCCGACTATGACCAAAATTAGCTATAATGAGTCAGCTGCTTAAAAATTAATTCATTCTCAGGGACATATCCAGTACCGAACATATTTTGGCAGCATCGCATTCAAGTCAACACCTCGGCGTTTTGAAAGAGTATTAGAATAGACGAAAAATGAGGAAACCAATAAACATTTACTGAGATATACCTGCCAATTAACAATTTCTGATATATATTTTGATGACATATTGTCTACAAAACCGCGAGAACGTTTCGTATACGCACAGCAAACTTTAGAGAGACGATACAAGAGAGGCTTTGCGCACCACGGAGAGGTTTACTATCGAAGTTCCGAGAGGGAGCCTATCAAGAACAGTTGGGCAACGTATTATTTCGTCTCAAAAAGCTCTCGTAAAATAATCACAACGAAATTGTTAATAAATTAGAAGTTATATGGAGACTTATCAATAGTCATTCACCCACGCACCATAACGAATGAAGCAGAAAATGGAGAGAAATGATAGGGGTCAAGAAAGTACCCTCCACCTTACGCCCTAAGCTCGTGATATATAGATTAAGAGTATATACGTGAAGCTCTACGGTCGTTATTCGAATAAGATCTGATGCCGAACCGAACGAGACGATGTAGTGGTAAGACTGAGTGTGAGTTCGAGTACACCGAGAGTGAAATCTCTGACCGACCATCCAGATTTAGGTTTATCTTGGGTTTTCTAAATCAGAAAATGCCAGGATGGTTCCATTGAAGGACACCAGCGATTTACCTCCTCAATCCAATCTTAATGACCTCCTCGCGGATAGGACATTTAAGTCTAATACTGAGCCTTTCTGTCACCTCTCTACTGAACAAAACCGGCTGAAGCGATTGATATCCTAATGACGTGGATTTCGAAGTAATAATTTTGAAATTTACATGGCCGGCCGAAGTGGCCGTGCGGTTAAAGGCGCTGCAGTCTGGAACCGTAAGACCGCTACGGTCGCAGGTTCGAATCCTGCCTCGGGCATGGATGTTTGTGATGTCCTTAGGTTAGTTAGGTTTAACTAGTTCTAAGTTCTAGGGGACTGATGACCTTAGAAGTTAAGTCCCATAGTGCTGAGAGCCATTTTTTTTGAAATTTACATGGTTATCACTTCTTTTCAACGTGCGCAGTCCTTAGCTCTTTTCTTGGTTAGCGTTCATGATCCGATTACCTTATATCGATCAACTGAATATATTTAGTGCTGAAATCAGTTCCAGAAGCAACTGACTACTTTTCAGACAAGAGGTCAGAATAAAGATTCATCGAATTAATTAGAGAGGAAGCACAAACTAAATTAGACAACTGTGGGGCAACGAACTGTGTGTTGCCTTTTCGTGACATCCATCCCGTTATTCGTTTAAGCCAACCAGGGGACCACGGCCAGCATGTTATCTGACGTCTTCTCCTCCAGAACACGGATGGAATGTCATAATGACAGTGTCACCGTTCTTGGATACCTTATAGCGGATCGTTCACAAGCAAGAGAAGAACAGTTACATAAACAAGCAATTGGGCGCATAATTCCAACGGACTGTCTTCACACATCACGTTTCGCGCACGTACCTGTTGTGCGGTTGAAGGCTTCGCGCCGCTTTCTGCTGATGTAGTCTCATTAGTCAAAATGAAAACGAACGCCTCAGGTGGAGGTCATCAGCCGCGTACTTGTTTTCTCTCACTATTAATATGAAGGCTCAAGGCTCTTCCTGGCTCCTAATCATAGTCTGCCAATGTGCAGTACGTCATCCTGCTTCTTGCAGCGTCACCATTTTGTATGACGTAGGAATATATCCAAGGGGGCGAGCAGTTATCACAGTAGGCAATTCTGACACTCGGTGCTCTAGGCCAGTTGTAATACCTCTTAGGAAAGGGCACCACAGATCCTTGAGCAACCTTTGCCTCGAGTGGTGATATTTTTATTTTGTTGTTGTTGTGGTCTTCAGTCCTGAGACTGGTTTGATGCAGCTCTCCATGCTACTCTATCCTGTGCAAGCTTCTTCATCTCCCAGTACCTACTGCAACCTACATCCTTCTGAATCTGCTCAGTGTATTCATCTCTTGGTCTCCCTCTACAATTTTTACCCTCCACGCTGCCCTCCAATACTAAATTGGTGATCCCTTGATGCTTCAGAACATGTCCTACCAAACGATCCCTTCTTCTGGTCAAGTTGTGCCACAAACGTCTCTTCTCCCCAATCCTATTCAATACTTCCTCATTAGTTATGTAATCTACCCATCTAATCTTCAGCATTCTTCTGTAGCACCACATTTCGAAAGCTTCTATTCTCTTCTTGTCTAAACTATTTATCGTCCAAGTTTCACTTCCATAATATTTTTATTTACAGAAAAGAATCCAATAAAAAAGTATAAAATTACGAATTTTTCGCTAGACTTTATACTGATAATTCTATTCATCAGACAGCAGCTTTGTCATTTATTTCTTATGATGACATACTTGCAAAATGGAGTTCAGACGACATGTCTATTGTGCACCACTGAATGACGACCATGAAACGAGAAAGAGTGGAAACAATGAATATTTATGATTTGGAAAACTAGCATCAAAATGAGGGTAAAGCTGTTACACCATCTAAGACTTTCTGTATTTGTCAGGAAAGGAGTAATTAGTGGGAACATTATGGAATACAACAAAATAATAATAAACAGCACAGATTAATGACAATGTTCGGTAAAGTATGTACACAGAGATGAAGAATTTTCTACTGAATTGGTGAAACTGAAAGTCGACGATAAAACAGTCTAAAAAGTGTTCACTAAAAAGAATATCTATGTCGATAGGAGTTACATTTAGTTATCTATTTAAAAATACAAATCTGCTGAAAGAAGTAAAAAAGTAGAACTTTAGTATCAATTCATCTCTTCTGCAAAAATCTTTCCTTATCGCAAATACTGGAATGACTAACTGAGTAGGGAAGGAAGGAAACCTCAGAAATGGTCAGCGACCCAGCCTGAGTGCGAGGAAAAGACGGGGATTTGACGTCAGCTCTACATGACGTACTGTCCGCTTTCACTCGGAACATTTCTGTATGCACTATTCAGAGAGCTCGCTTTAACACAAATGCACCAGTTAAGCTGGTTATGTGCGCATTAATGTTAACAGAAGAAGCAATAAAAATCTAGTGGGATCTGCACAATATTCTTCTTCAAATCCTTAAACCCGTACTACTTCCTAACAGCGCTGAAACAGCTGGCTTGAGTCTCAATATCTAAATGAATTCGGAGTTCAGAAAATGAAAATTCAGTTCGCGAAGCATTTACACTCATTAGATTGATAGTGAGGTCTCTATTAACAACAGAAATTTCATAATCGGAATCTCCAATGCGTAACCGTAAATGAAAAACCATACACAAGAGAGACCGTTAAGTAAATGCATATAATCATTCCTCTGGTGTATTAAAATGAGCTGCAGGTTCTAAACATAGTAACGAATGCACAAGTATTGTTATCTGCAGTTCCTTTGCAACCCTTAGGACATTCTGTGGCTGTTTCTGTATTAACTATGCATTATGGCGTTGATATATCGATAGTTTACGACAAAAAACTAGATAATTAGAAATTCTGTATTAACATCAGAAATACGGACGTTTTAATAAGATGAGTCGTAACGCTATATGCTCCCCCCCCCCCCCCCCCCCGCCCACTCCCTTCTGAGTTTTGAGTCCTCCCTCGGGCACGGGTGTGTGTGTTGTCCTTAGCGTAAATTAGTTGGATTAAGCAGTGTGTAAGTCTAAGGGCCGATGACCTCAGCAGTTTGATCCCGTAGTCCTTACCACAAATTCCCAATTTCCGTAAGGTTATAGAACGTTCTAAACTAGTAAAGTATACAAATAAACTCTGGTACATCTTTAACTCCCAAGACCGATAAAGTGGAAGGTCTTTGGTGTCTTTTTACTGACAGCGCATGGATTTTTCTCTTTTTCTCTTTAGGTAACAGAGTCTATCATGGTCTCCTTTATGGAACTACAAGTACGGACGGCTCACCTGTTCTTAATTTCGTTTCCTGCCGTTCTCGAATCACTTCAAGCGAATTCCAGGATGGATTCTTTTCAGTAATGGAATACTCCCACTGTGGCCCTTGTCCGACTAATATTAGGGTCTGCCTAATGATCTCAGTACAACCATAGCGTTAATTCAATTTTGCAATGAAACTGAAACCTAGTGGAGACAGTTAAGGGTCATCTAACAGGCTACAGGGATGTGCCATACTGTTCGAAGTATCTCCTCCTTCCCCCCCCCCTCCCCACCCCCCACCCCTCCACCACTCTTCTCGCATCCTACGTTAACACCTCAGACATAACACTACACTCGATTCTTACCAGTCACTCGTCTTCAAATAACTGTACATCAAGCGGTCTCTTGGACAACAACATCAACGATGGTGATGATTGTGATAAGGTTCTATAATACTATGGATCTCAAACAATTTACATTCACGACTTTATTTCTGAAATGTGTCATCTGCCGGTTTAGCGAACACCGTCGGTTACTTACAATCGTTAAATGCTCAACTGTAATGGTCAGGCTAGTACCCAGCGTATTTCGTCCACCACTATCGTTTCCCCACTTATAGCTCCATTCACGAGAGTGGGGCGTAGAAAAAACCTATTGCTCTAAAATCTCGGTTCGGGACATTTCACAAGGTATACGAGTATGTGGGAGGAAGTAATGCGTAGCATGACTGTTATTTGAACGTACGAACGATGAATTTCAACAGAAAACCTATACGCGATGCACAACGCCTTCCTTGTAACATCTCTTACTTACAAAATGAAACCGTGACAAAATGTGCAGTGCCTCTTTCAATCATCTGCATTTCCTCTATAAATTCTACACGGAAAATATCCCAGACTATAGTTAATTACCGGCTGAAACTGAATTTTGTAAGAAACATATTAAGTGAATGAATTACATTTCATTAACATTCTTCATTTGAATCTGTCCATGGCATCCAAATTTACTATAGTTAGTTATAGTCGTTTCACTTTAAATCTCTTCACACATTAACTATTTATTGACTACAACTTTTCACACTCACTGATTGCCAGTCGTGTAATTAATCATTAGTACATCCTTCCTAGACTTTATGCGTAGTAAGTTAGTGTTCGTACTGTAAGTTGACTGCTAATCTCTGCACCCAGTGTCAGTCCTTATCAAGGTTACAAGCATTTGTGAATAATTTTCTGGAGTTGCTATTTCCTTACGTACGACATCATCCGCGAGTCGCTTCATGGGTCTTTCGACTTGATCAGCCAAATCTTTTGCATTTGCAGTGAACAATAATGGCCCTTTAGCGGATACCGAGGTATCTGACATCTGTCGATTGCACCACGTTTAGATATGTACTACGACATCCTGACTCCGTCATAGGGCCAGTCCAGTACTGCATAACTTTTATTTTGTTCACTAGACGGCTGTATCACATACTCTGGGCAGGCAAGGAGCGCAGAATCAGCATGGGCGCCGCCATCTGAGGTCTTCATGTTGTCTTGGGAGCACATAGTGAAGCGGATTTCACAATATCACTGTTTGCCTAATTCATGTTGAGGCCTACGGAGTATATTGCTGGTCTCCGGGAAAATCATTCCACACCATCAAAGAGTTTGTTCTGTAGTTCTGTAAGAGGTCAAACGTCAGTTGTATAGGCCTACACTGGTAGTTACGCAATAAACCTCTTCAAAACGAGAAACGGCTAAGCACTGCGTAGTCTTTTTTTTTACAGGGATATCTCTCAAGACGTGATTTAAATATGAAATGTAATACTTAAGTTCATTGGACTAAGTAACTTCGGAAGTTTTTACAGAGGACGTGACGATTTGTAATTAGAAATGGACTTAGTTAAGCGATACTTATTTTCCTTCGCCGAGACAAGAGACAGCGGAGGAATACTGTTATGTATAATATAGGGCTGCAGCGACATCCCTCTTACTTATTCTTTTTGACGATATGTTGGTCGTTTGACGGTGAAGTGCGATCTCCACGGACAGTAGAAGAGATCTTGTCTTTCCCCAGCTGCAAAGTCATTACGCAAGACAATTTCGCCCCTGAGGCAGAAATTGAAGCGGCCTCACTCGTGATGTAGGGCGCTTTCGCCCGTGAGGAACAGCTGTCTCGGTCTCGGACCAGCACTGGTTTCCGCCTCAATAGCACTCAGTCATGCCCTTTCATTTTCCATTTCTCTCACAGTACCGACTGCAATCCGGTGTCGACAGTAAAAGCACTTTTGCTCTTAGAGTTCACAACGAGCCACACTTGAACTGCTATATTTGACTTTCAGCTGAAAACATGTTTACCTTTAATTTGTCTAACTTCTTAATATGGCAGACCGACGTCTGGAAGCAAGAAATTAATGCGAGAAGAACAGTCCAAATCATGAATTTTTCGACACAGTACGTATTGGACCATATATGCAATTTTCAGTACATACGTAGCCTTAATTTTTACTAAACCACATGTACAACGTGCCTACTGTATTACGTCACGAAATAGGTAATGCAACTATTGCATTAGAAAACGACTATCACATTAGATGGTTCAAATGGCTCTGAGCACTATGGGACTTAACATAGAAGGTCATCAGTCCCATAGAACTTAGAACTACTTAAACCTAACTAACCTAAGGACATCACACACATCCATGCCCGAGGCAGGATTCTAACCTGCGACCGTAGCACTCGCACGGCTCCGGACAGATGCGCCTAGAACCGCTCGTCCATCGCGGCCGGCATCACATTAGAAATAATCTGTATGTAGTACATCGGCCTTTAGTCTCCACCAACACTAAGCAATGTGGAATCCATCCATTCGTCCTGAGTCACACATAAATCTTTTATGGCACTTTCTAGCTTACTGCTTACTTGCATACGTACTTTCCTGTTTAGTATCAGTTTCCCTTCAACATTTTATCACTGGCGTGTACGGAAACAGTTCCTATTGCGGCAAGCATCCCGAGCGTGTATACAAAAGCAGATGAAGAATATGCTTCGTATATCTTACAGCACGTTTTACCTTTCAACGATTGTTCACGATACATGTGCAGCTAATTGTGATCCACTCGTAACGATCTCGCAGTTGGGAAATGTGTCCGTCGAAGAGTCGTCAGAGAGGATGGAAGTTACAGTATCCTACTTCCAACAGAGTAACAGCCGAAACCCACTGAACTGACGCATCTCTTACTGCAGTTGATAAAGTTTTAAAATTTATAGGAATACTTTCACAGATAGGTATAGCGTATTATAGCTAATACAGTCTTGTCTCTCATCACAAGGAAAGGTTTTCAGGTAGGAACCATAACCTTGACTTTAATCCTCAGTGGCTTTGATGGCAAGTAAGACAGATAATTTCCTATCCATATGTCGAAGTTTAAATACATTTTAATAGTGTGAAATACTTTTTTCTATGAAACGCTGCATCTAAGAAAAGGATAAAGGATTGAAGCCTCTGATTATGTTTGCGCTCACATACAAATAATGGCACTTGGATGAGGAGCTCCGAGAAGAGTGTAGCAGGAAAGCCGATATGTCTTGTTTTAGAAAGTGTCCCGAAAATTGTCTCAAGTCATCTCGGAAAACCAGTACAAAGGGAATCAAGATGGGCGAAGAACAGTTTGAAACAACACACCTTACCTTTACGACACCAGAGGCGGACCATAACAAGTAACCGAAATTCTTATTAGCTCCTGCTAGTGATTGATACAAGAAAGATTTCTAGTCTCGTGCAACGATAGATTCACCCAAAATTACTATACCGGAAGTGTTGTGCCTTGGCAGTTGGTGAACATGAGAAGACGCAGTGAGAACGAGCCTAAAACCAGGTAAAGGATTTTGAACTCTAATGAAGCTACGCACTATCGAAACCATACACCATTTAGTTGACGAAATTGCTACGATTAGTTTGCGTTTCACAAGTAACATGACATCATCGTCTACTTCCTTCAACAACGCAGCTGTTTTCAGAATCATCCTAAAATGATATTTCACGCACGTTGTATTCGGGAGACATCTATTTTCACAGTAACCCACCATTTGACTGAATTTTGGATATTTTTATCTGGTTTCCTTTTTCCGAACAGTTGAGGAAAAACGTCCAGCCATAGAATACAGGCAAGCAATCCATTTCAATAAATCTCAGAAAACAAAAGAAGCGAAGTCACATTTCTGTGGACTTAAAGGGAGAAGCATTTTACAGAAATTTTCAGTATGTTTCTGCACGTGAATGAGTGTCCATACATCGCAGGACATCATCAACAACTGCAGATACTTGAAGTTCCGCCTTTGTCTAGGTCGTATGAGAGCAAAGGAAACGTATCAGCAATGTAAATTATATTCCAGAATGAGATTTTCACTCTGCAGCGGAGTGTGCGCTGATATGAAACTTCCTGGCAGATTAAAACTGTGTGCCGGACCGAGATTCTAACTCGGGACCTTTGCCTAATATTTTAAATTATATTCTTTCGCTCTAATTTCTGTGTTTCTGTATACGAAATAGCAGGTAGCTGGACTGAGAGCTTCACATTTCAGTAGTTCAAGACGCTCTATGTGAACTATATGAGACAAATGAAATTGCATTATTTGTTAGTTTTAATCGTGTAATATTACAGCCAAAGATATATTTACCGATGTAAAATATGCATATTCGATAAAAATGGTGAAGAAGTCGAAACGTATCATGCATTTGTGTGAATATTTGTGACACTGATTACGTGATGACGAATATTACAGATTATCACGTACATTGTAAAGAGTAGGAAACACATCACCTGCCCAGCGATGCACAAGTAAATTTCATTTAAATGTTAAACGGTGCATTCTACCGGAATGCTCATGAACATTTATTTATGTAGTGATATTTATGTAATGTATAAATTAATGCTTCCAAACATTTTAAATTAAGCTTTATTTAGATGACGACTTGCTTTAGGCTACGAGGAACTTCAATACTGAATTTGTACATTCCGTCCTAATCAGGCACTTATACTGCACTGTCAAAGTTTTGCATCGCTAGACGTCACAGTATTATTAGTCAGTACATCAGCGGCGTAAAACAGAAAACTTTTCGCTAATAGCAGAAATTCCCGAATATTTCCTGCCATGCTGTAGTGTGACACGGTTCAAAATACACAACTTTCAAAGCAGTGAGATGGAGAGCACTAGATCTTTATATCTTAAACACACGCCTTGTCGTATCCTCAACAACTTGTCACACAACATCTCGTCATTTCAAATAGCAGAAATGTAGCAGCATCCGTAGTACTTCAACAACTTCACTAGTTTTCAAAATATGACACTTTCTTACACCATTAAATATAGCTAGTCATCTGGGTGTAGGTGACGACTGCTGTGAAGAGTGATTTTAAAGACCAAAGAAATCAAAACCGGAAAATGAATATAGAGATGTGTGTCACAGGAAGTCAGAAGCAGCAGTAGTCGAGACGCATCCTCGTGAAGCGTTGCGTGCTGCCGAGAAGTAAAAGACACAAAGGACGGCTTCGACAAAGGCTGTGGAGCGCAGTCCCAGTTCCGCTGTGAGAATAACATGGTCGCAGCGACACACACAGCAGCTGCAGCGGCCACCGTGCTACAACGGACCGCACGCTCCCGCCGGAAGCCGGCCGGGTACTAACTGATCTAAAAGCCGAGCTAACTGGAGCAGCGGCCGCGACACCAGCGCCAGAGGTGGGCGTGGCCACGGGCGGCGGGTTCAGCGGCCTTCTGCCTGCTCTCGTTTCGCGCCAGGAGCAGATCAAGGCCGCCAGCCAGCTGGCGAGCACGAGAGAGTACAGTGTTGTTAGTTCGTTCTCCTCCGGTACGAAGGCCAACGACCCGTGGAGAATCAATCCACTCAAATCAGCCATGCTCTAGCGAACTATTTGCACTGTTGATGTCGACTCCATCAGGAATCTTGTTCACTACCTGGTTTGTGTGTTAGAGTTGATTGGAAAAGGGAGGAAGGACACTGATCCGGAAACGACTAGCTCAAATGTTGCAAGCGAAAATCGTTCTGATATGACTGACAGTGGAACACATGTGCAGGTACGGTTGTTGCTAAGACTGTAGAGTAGGTAACTTTCAGAGGTGGTAGTATGGACCAATAAAAGGTAACATGTCCGGTAAACATGGGTTCTAAATCACGTACCTTAAGAGCTAGGAGCACTTGATCAGTAGAAGATACCTCTTTCACAGTACCAAAGATGAACAAGTGCTCATAGCTTTTCACGTATGCATAATAGAGGTTATATTCACTAGACTTTTTTCTTGTTTTGGTCCACACTGCCGCCTCTCAAAGTTGCCTACCCTTCGGTCTTAGCAACAACGGTACCGGTACATGTAGAATCACCCTGAATGCCTACAGTAAAAGGAGACTTAGGTTATTCATACTTTTCAAAAGTACAGTTACAGTATAAAAATTACAAAGTAAGGTCTTTTATAGATTCATCCTCTTGATATTCATGACACTCATTTAAGAATTTTACCGGAGTCTTACCCTCAATAGTATTTATTTTAGATGCAATTCGTACTCATAACGACATTGATTAAAACTTCCAAAGCATTCCTCAGTTATATGTTACCAATGACCGCGTTTACCTTCCCATCACTCCAAATATGGGCGCCAGGGATGTCCTATCGTAGATAGTCGGCGCTATCTCTACTAAATTAGGTTGACATTTCTGTATGACCTCCGGAGTTATGCTTTTCCTTTCTTTCCTCCCACTCTCATCATTAGGTATTTTTGGAGTATCTTGACACCAAAGTATATTTTCATCTAGTAATTCATAGGTGAAGTAAGTTTGGTAAAAACTACTCAGACTGTTCCAAAGCTATGCTTAATGTTCCATCCTTTCCTAGGGTCAACATCACCCCAGAGGATTAAATGACATCGGGACTATCATCCCAACAACCCCGAGTTATAGTGGAGATTAGTACAGTTCGTCTTCACCTATTTTTCCATGCCCTGTTTTCACACTCTCACCCGACTCCTGAGAATGTAACGGTGTCTTATAAGCTCAGATCCGGCATTCTGGCCTTAGATGGGGCAATGGAGACAGACCCACGGTCATGTCATCCTCAGCCAATGACGTCATTAGGATGTGGTATGGAAGGCCGTGTAGTCCGCAAGCCGCTCTTCCAGCTGCACAGACCTTGGAGCCGATACTGCTCGGTCAAGTTGCTCCTCGGTTGGTATCTCGAGGCTCAGTCACCCCCGTTCTGGTCCTCCCACAAGGAAAAATCCTTAGCAGTAGTGGCAGTTAATCCTGGGTCCTCCGTATGGCAGTCAGCCACTCTGGGCACTCAGCTACTGAGATAGAAGTGTGTTATCCTAGCAATATAGTCAGATAACAGGTCATATCTAAGTCACATATTGGAATGTTTTGTTGTAGTCGATTCCGTTAATATTTTTCAATGAGCATTCACTTCTTGCAGCACCAAACTATTGAAAGCACCTTATTGTAAGACTATTAAATATGAACAAGCAAAAACGCTTTAAAGGATGATAGCGTTATGGGTTTGCTTTGAGAGCTGCTGCGTTGTGGGAAGGAGACAAAGTCATCATGTAAAGCATAGCTAAACCAACGCCATCAATAACATACAGATTCGGAGCAGCCTTGCATATGTTAGTAATGTAGGTGGATAAGGTGTGGTCTCTATGGGTCATCACTCGGTAAACGACATGATGGTCAGTGGCGCTAGTAGCGGTTAGAACATTGAGGATGTGGGTACTGAAAAATGTTTAGTGGCTAAATCCTGAAAAATTATCAATTACCAAGTAAAATAATTAATTGCCTTAATAATATTTGCATATAGTTTCTACCAACAGACTTAACTCTTACGTAACAGCACAAGAGGAAAACTGCACTGTCCCCTCAAAATGCACTGTCCCCTCAAAAATACATTCCTTCTTGTGTGCATTCAAGTAAACAACATAATTACTGTAACTCACTGTGGATTATCAAGCATAGGGACTAGGTGAGTTTATGTAAGCACGTTTTCCTTATGCGATTTCTGGTTTATTTTGATTTCAAGCACTCCCTTTGGCATCACTACTCTGTTCTTCGCAGTTAGTAAATGCGGTGTGGGGTGAAGTCCAGGAAATACTTTCTGACTTTCAGCCTCCGATAGGTACCTAGAGATCAAAGATAGAGCGTGAAACGTTAGAAAAAATACAATACATTTAATCTGAGAGGAATTCACACGTCTTATAAAATGAATGATTAAGGTTTTAGTTGCTAGGAACAAAGCGTTATCAAATGAAATCAATGGTCTGGTAAGCAGAACAAAGTAGAAGTGATTTAGGACGGTGTGTTGTATCTCCGCTACGTTAATCAGCGCTAATATACCTCACGTGTTGGAGCCGGTAGTGGTAGGACGCGAAGAGACCCTCAGGGACACTTATTTCTCGTACATTGCGCAACTGGTTTGAGGGCGGACGTCTGTTTGTAGCTTGCTATGCCTTGCACGCAGCTGGACACCGCCCACCATCCCAGAAACGCTTTAAATTGCAAATCTACCTCAATGGCATTGGTATTTTCAGTTGAAGTGGCATTTAGCGTCCATTCAGAAACACACAAGGTGATTCAGGGCAAAGAGCATTACAATGGATTGTCTGCAAACATGCTTACAGAATTACACCAGTGGTATTCGCCTTAAAGTCAACAGAAAACTTCATTTCCAATGCTATACCACGCTCACTATTCCTACCGGCTGAATAAGAAAATAACCCTCGACTGGAGTTTTGCAATGATCCATAGTTACAAGGAGATTTTATTGATTTGTAAGACAGCAGGCTAAAACTGATAGGACTGTTGTAAAGTAGTTCCAAGTGAGCCGTTGATATATAAGAATAAGCGTTTACATTCAGCGGCTAACACACTGAACATGAGAAACCCACGCAAAAGACTAGAAAAACGAATTATTATCAGATGTAGAGGGTAAGCGTTCCAAATAACAATACACTGAATTACGCTGGTCATTAAAGGTGCATGCACATGATTTACTCTACATTCATGCCTGTTACACAGTTAGTCCTAGGTTTGGATAACTTACCTCATGATCAGAGGTTTTAATTCTATCCTCAGATAAATCTTCAGTGTATGATAATAATTACTTATCAATAAGGCAGTCCGCAGCTCGTGGTTTTGCGGTAGCGTTCTCGCTTCCGGCGCACGGGGTCCCGGGTTCGATTCCCGGCGGGGTCAGGGATTTTCTCTGCCTCGTGATGACTGGGTGTTCTTCATCGTCATTTCATCATCATTGACTCGCAAGTCGCCGAAGTGGCGTCAACTAAGAAGGACTTGCAATACGGCGGCCGAACTTCCCCGCATGGGGCCTCCCGGCCAACAATGTCAAACGATCATTTCATTTCATTTTTTCAATAAAGCAACTGGTTCTGACACCATTGGAAGAAAAACAGCGCTTTTCCTGTATCGAGCGGACGTTACTGTGACAGCGAAAAATGCAAGACAGTGATGAAGTTTAAATATTTCAGTGAATGGACTGCATCCAGTTTCTCAGAGAAAGCAACTACCTACCGACTGGCACGAATCACAGACTGCAAAAAACGCGTATCTCACAATGTAAAACTGGAACACATCGCAACATTGTAGGCTATGGGGTGCATGCCGCTAAAGATAAAAGGGTTTATAGAAATATAGGAAATATGAATGAAAGAAGAAAATACGTTCGTGCCAAACGAATATTGGAAACAGAAAAGAATATAGAAAAACTGAATAAGGTCCATGGCTTTCAGGCTTTTCTGTTGACATTAAAGCGAATACCACTGGTGTAATTCTGTAAGCATGTTAGCAGACAATCCATTCAAATGCTCTTTTCACTGAATCACCTTGTGTGTTTCTGAATGGACACTAAATGCCACTTCAACTGAAAACAAAGGAAGTAGGTTATAGAACACTTGTTCGCCCACTGCTTGAATATTGTTCATCAGTGTGGGATCCGTACCAGATAGGGTTAATAGAAGAGATAGAGAAGATCCAACGGAGAGCAGCGCGCTTAGTTACAGGATCATTTAATAATCGCGACAGCGTTACGGAGATGATAGATAAACTCCAGTGGAAGACTCTGCAGGAGAGACGCTCAGTAGTTCGGTACGGGCTTTTGTTGAAGTTTCGAGAACATACCTTCACCGAGGAGTCAAGCAGTATATTGCCCCCTCCTTCGTATATCTCGCGAAGGGACCATGAGGATAAAATCAGAGAGATTAGAGCCTTCACAGAGGCATACCGACAATCTTTCTTTCCACGAACAACTCGAGACTGGAATAGAAGGGAGAACCGATAGAGGTATTCAAAGTACCCTCCGCCACACACCGTCAGGTGGCTTGTGGTGTATGGATGTAGATGTAGATGTATGACCGTTAATGAAATAGGTACTCCCTGCTCAAAAGAAACGAAGGAGCAGCTCCGAGACAAAATGCGATAATAATAATCAAGGTTAGTAGTTGAAACAACAGAAGTACTATCCGAAAGAAGACGACGTTAAAAATAAACGTAATTATTCCATTTTTTCTGGATTGTACATTATTTTACCTGAGGTGGCCTACAACTCAAAGTACTCTATCAAATGATGAAAGTCACCTGAACAATGGTACCTCATTTTACATTTACCTGAAGAATTTTATGGAAACTGGCTCCGATCGCGAAACCTACGAAACTGCATCAAGAAGGATCTTGCTGAAATAATGAGTGTGTAGTTCCGAAAGACAGAAAGTGATGGCACACCGAATCAGTACCTTTTACCCTGGATCTTATTGTGCCTCACCGGAATGCTCACTAATTCGTATGCTGGTAAACAGTTGCGGTGACAGTGGTGTCGAGAACGTCATGTATACAGTTTTAGTGTCCCGATGACACGAAACTGGACAGTTAACGTTTAGGAACATCACAAAAAAGTCAGAAACAAAATTAAGAGCAAGCGACTTACATCATGATTCTGGGAAACAACTAACCCCCAGCACGAACTCTATTCCATATTAAATCCTATCTAAGCAGTACAACAGATTCTAAAGAGCGATTTAGCAGATGTTACGAACGATGGCACATTCTGCACTGGAACTGAAAGATTGACGGATGTTGTTATTTCGTAGTTGCAACATTGCGTCAAATCGCTTATAACATAATAGGACAAACCCAATCCGAGAAATTTCCTATTCAGCTTTACAAAACTATAACCTGTGGTACAGACTGTAGACGGTAGATGAGCAGCTTGTTCGCATTCGTAATAATGCATCAAGCTGTGAGACTGGCACAGACACGATTATGAAAGGAAACGGTGAGCCCGTCGTGCTGGCAACGGTTAGCCCCAGGTCCGCAGGCAGAAGGCTGCGGAGGCCGTAATGAGCGAGAGGATGGCAACCGGCGGCCAGGCGGCTTATCGTATCAGACGGATAATTTTCTGCAGTGTGCATCTCCTCGGGAGTCCGCAGTGTGTGCAGACGGTAAACAGCGACAGACGACATGCGGGAGGAGGGTGGAGGGCGGAGGTGCGGAGGCTGCAGCCTTGCATTCCAGTATCGCCTATCTCTCTCTCGTCTACTCAGCGCGCAGGCCTTCTTGACGAATGTGTTCCCTGGAGAACCCCGCCACACTGCGGGCCGCGTGACTCCACGAACGCGTCACCGCCTCAAAATATAACGTCTGCGCGGAAGAGATTTAAGGACTTCCGCACAAGATGACAGCAAGGAAGGAGTGTTCCATTCACTCAACCTGTAGTACTGAGTCCGTATTAAAGTCATCTTTCCTTTCATTGATCGAAAATATTAAAAAAAAGCTTCACGTACTTATAATTTGCTATATCACCGTAATAGTCGTACCCAACTTAGACTAGTACCTTACCTGATTATATACAATGAAAGTTTATCACGCCTACAGTTATTGACTTGACACGACTTCATCACATATGGCCACCGGCCGAGACTGCTCAGTGCTAGAGAGACTAAACGCCCATTTTGGTTTCAAATCCCCTTCTAATAATAATGATTTATATTTTCTGTGATTTGTGTGAATGAATGACCGAATAGGGTGTAAAGCGTCAAGTCATTTCGTTCGGCATGCGTGCACTTGTATAGCTGAACATCCAAACTTCGGCAATACCATTTACATTACTAGCCTCTGAGAGCATTTCTTACTCCCGCCGTGAGATTTCTCTTATAATGCAGTTTTCACAAAGGACTCTTCCACTACTTTCTGCGACTTTTATAGACTCTGGCATTTGTCGATAATACACCACAATTTTCTTGGAAATTGTGCTAAGTTGCTAATGAACCAAACTGCCGATGTCATCGGTCCCTACGCTTACACATTACTTAATCTAACTTAAACGCTATGGACAACATTCCAGGTCCGAATCCTGGCAGGGTCGCCATATGAAACGTCCCTTATGAAACATCCCCTTAGAAAAATTATAAATGACTGTGCTTGAACTGACACACAGTATTTTTAGTGCTACGCAATCTGACTTTCAAAAATCCCTACAAAATAATGGCCCTGACTAACAATAACCTATACCTTTCATGAATCACTTACCTCACAAAAATCTTCATTACTCGAACTACTGCAATACAGCGAGTGCCAATACTGCCAGCTAAATAAAAGATTCTAACTACTGAAGGCACTAACTTCTGATAGGCATAGTTAGGAAATGAAAGATTTTGATAGAGAACAAACAATGTATTTACCTTAATAGTGTTTAAAAGTCATTATAAATATATATATATATATATATATATATATATATATATATATATATATATATATATATATATATATCAGTTCATGACATCCAGTCTTACAAATTTACTCTTTCTGATGGACACACGTCCGGATCATCCACTCTCAAAACTCCGCCATCTCTCTGAGCACATCCACCACTGCTGGCGGCTCATCTCCAACTGCGCAATGCTACGCGCTGTTCACATCCAACTGCCCAACACTACAATAGCAAATTCCAACAATGCAAACCAGCCACAGACTGCACACAGCACATTCAGTGATTTTCATATAGAGCGCTACATAGCGTTACCAACATAAAAACCTAAACAGCCTACTTAGAACACCTATGCCTCAGGGATGACTCTAACCTCCGACAGAGGAGTTGGGCGAACTGTGACAAGCCGCCATAGACCGCCTGGCTACCCCGTGCGGCGATAATACACCGTCCTGTCTATTACTGTGACTTCAATGTGCAGTACTCACGCACGTACGGCATGTGGCAGCACTGACAGTGGAGAGTATATAGGGGTATAGTGGGATGCGGACGACAGTGCAGTCATTGTCGTAAAACAGAAACGGGGCGATTTATCTGACGTCCAAAAGGGCATCGTCATTGACTTTCGGGCCAAGGGTGAAAGCAGTTGCGAAACTGCCGCAGTGGTTAAAGTATACGGCGCCTGGCAAAATGGCGCTATGCAAAAGCGTCACCGAGGCAACTGCGGTGCACCACGGACCATGTACAGCGTCAGTCACTAAGTATTGCCACCTAGAATAAGTTGCATAGGACTACGGGGACCATAATATGACGTTGGTTTCTTGTTGATAGGTGAGATCGCTTCAGAGATATGAAGGCCAACTTTCTTTTCTTAAACTGGACGCTATAGTTCGGTACTTATTTTCTGATAGCGGCTATCGAGACGAATCCAATGATGTGTAACAGCAGTGTCTTTAAAGCTCAACTAAGGTCACAAAGGTGGCATGAACGTCGAATCTTACCATTGACATCCTTTCACCTTAAATTATAATTCCGCTCTTGAACCTTCCTTTTACTTGCGAAATTGTTTCTTCGATATACTGATTGAACATTATGGATGAAGGACGAAATCCCTGCCTCATACCCCTTCTGACCCAAGGACTTCGTTCTTCGTCTCCCAGCCCTGTTGTATCCTCTTGGCTCTTCTACTGTTTTATATTACTCGTCTTTTCCTATAGCGTACCCGTGTTTTCTTCAAAATTTCGAACAGATTGCATTATTTCACATTGTCGAACGCTTCTTCCATATCGACAAATCCTTTTCTTTAGTCTTGCTTCCTTTACCAAGGTCACTAATTCATAATAAGATAGATGAGCCAGAGCATTATGACCATCTACCTAACAACCGGTGTACCCACCTTTGTCACGGATAGCAGTGGCGACGGGTCGTGGCATGTAAGCAGTGAGGCATTGGTAGGTCGCTGGAGGGAGTCGGCACCACATCCGCACACGTAAGTCAACTAATTCCCTTAAATTCCGTGGAGGAGGGCCATGAGCTCTGACGCCACGTTCAATCAAATTCCAGATGTGTTCGATAGGGTCCAGATCTAGCGAGTAAGGAGGCAGCAAATCACTTGGAACTCGCCACTGTGTTCCTCGAACTACTCCATCACACTCCTAGGCTTGTGACATGGCGTTGAAAAATCCAACTGCGTCGGGAAACATGATCGTCACGAAAGGCGTACGTGGTCTGCAACCAGTCTACAATACTCATTGGCCGCCATGGTGCCTTGTACGAGTTTCACCAGCCCCTTAATGCCCACGTAAATGGAAGCCAAACGAGGCCGCCGTCGTCTTGTCCCCGTCCCGCAGTACAGGTATCAAGGACGTGTTCCCCCTGGAAGACGACGGGTTCGCATCCCTCCTCAAGCAATGTGAAGAATATATCGGGATTCATTAGACGATGCAACGCTCTGCCACTGCACCAACGTCCAATACGTGCCCATTTCATTCGTAGTCGTCGACGTCTTTTTGTCATCATTGGTACAGGTATGGGTCGTCGGCAGCAGAGGCCCATCGTTAAGTGTTCGGTGCACTGTATGTACAGACACACTTGTACTCTGTCTATCATATAAGTCTAATGTTAGTTCCGCCACAGTTCGTAGCCTCTCCTGTTTTACCAGTCTGCCCAGGCTACGAGGTCCGACTCTAATGAGGAGTGGCCGCCCAACCCCACTACGTCTGGGCGTGGTTTCACTTTGATTTCGCCACGTGTTGAGGACACTTGTCACGGCACTCCTGGAACACTCGACAAGTCGTGCAGTTTCCAAAATGCTCGTCCCGAACCACCGGGCCATCACAATCTGCCCTCGGACTCAGATAGATCGCGCACCTTAACCATTCTACAAGCGATCAACACGCTCACTGATACTATATGCACGTGCGTGTTTCTAGCCATCATTCCTCGCCATGTGACGCTGTTATCGCCTGGACGAGTTTATATCAGTAGTAGGTCGGTGGTCATAACGTTCCGGCGGATCAGTGTATGCGGCCCAAGGTGCCGCCCCAAGTTGTCATTACTGGGACTGGAGAAAATGAGTCTGGCAAGCACTGCGCTATACGGACGGCCGTCTGTTACAGAGCGTGTGGGTGGCAGTCGCGGTGGCCGCAGTGGCGGTGGCCGAGCCGGCGCTGCCGGGCCAGTTCCAGTACCTGCCGCCAGACCGCGGCTACAACTACCCGCCGCCCAAGGTGCCGTTCACGACGCCGACCACGCCAGGCTACCGGCCGCCGCAGACGACGCCGCCGCCGCCCACGAGGCCCACCTACCCCCAGCCGCCCGTCACCTACCCGGTCGGGCCGCCGGTCACTACGCCGCCCTATGGACGGCCCACCCCGCCGCCAACATATGGCCCGCCACCGGTACGTACACGAAGATCCAGCTACACAGTGGTGATCCATCAGGGGTGCTACACTACGTGATCAAAAGTATCCGGACACCTGGCTGAAAATGACTTAGAAGTTCTTGGGGCCCTCCATCGGTAATGCTGGAATTCAATATGGTGTTGGCCCACCTTAGCCTTGATGACAGCTTCCACTCTCGCTGGCATACGGTCAGTCAGGTGCTCGAAGATTTCTTGGGGAATGGCAGCCCATTCTTCACGGAGTGCTGCACTGAGGAGAGGTATCGATGTCGGTCGGTGAGGCCTGGCACGAAGTCGGCGCTCCAAACCATCCCAAAGGTGTTCTGTAGGATTCAGGTCAGGACTCTGTGCACCCCAGTCCTTTACAGGGATGTTATTGTCGTGTAACCACACCGCCCCACGCCATGCATTATGAACAGGTGTTCCATCGTGTTGAAAGATGCAAGCGCCATCCCCGAATAGCTCTTCAACCGTGCGAAGCAAGAAGGTGTTTAAAACATCAACGTACCCCTGTGCTCTGATGGTGCCACGCAGAACAACAAGGGATGAAAGCCCCCTCCATAAAAAACGCGACCATACCATAACACCACCACCTCCGAATTTTACTGGTGGTACTACGCACGCTGCAGATGAAGTTCACCGGGCATTCGCCGTACCTACACTATGTACCACATTATGTAAGGTTATTCGTCAGTCCATACGCTCCTTACACCAAGCGAGGCGTCGTTTGGCATTTATTGGGGTGATATGTGGCTTATCAGCAGCCGCTAGACCATGAAATCCAAGTTTTCTCATCTCTCGCCTAGCTGTCATAGTACTTGCAGTGGATCCAGAGGCAGTTTGGAATTCGTGTAGGATGTCAGCATATTACACATTTCGAACCTCTTCAACTGTTGGCGGTCTCAGTCAGTCAGCAGACGAGGTCGACCTGTACGCTTTTCTGCTGTAAGTGTCCCTTCACGTTTCCACTTCACTATGACATCGGTAACAGTGGACATTGGGATGATAAAGGGGTGTGGAAATCTCGCGTACGGATATAGACAAAAGTGACACCCAATCACCTGACCACGATCGAAGTCCGTGAGATCCGCGGAGCGCCCCATTCTGCTCTCTCAAGATGTCCAATGACTACTGAGGTCGCTGATATGGAGTGCCTGGCAGTAGGTGGTAACACAATGCACCGAATAAGAGAAACGTATGTTTTCGTGGGTGCTGGATACTTTTGACCACATAGTGTAGATTAGTACCCTATCTATCCCGCTGCCAATAATTGCTGGTCCTTGCTACGGACACAACCACACCGGAAAAAATTGGTCAAGCCAATGGGCCATCATGAATAGACATGAAACACAATTTCTAGTGTTGAAATTCGACAAAAAAATACAGGTCACAAAAGCGTGAAACATTGCTGTAAACGAGGATTGTAAATTTAACTGTCCCTTGTTTGAGTCGCAACTGTTTAAACTGTGCTAGAATCTGCAAAACAAGGACAGCGTCGCAATCCCATGATATATTAATAAACGCAGTAAAATATTTCGCTGCTCTGTGTTAGTACGCAATCGATCTGTGTGAGCACACTGAGTAGCTGGATCAATGTTTCTTTGATTAAATAGTTGGAGGAGGTTGGTGGATCAATATTTTTTTAATTAAATCATAGGAGGAGGTAGGTGGATTAATGTCTTTTAAATAAATCTTGGGAAGAGGTACGTGGAATAACGCTTTTTTTAATTAAATCATTAGTAGAAGGTAGGTGGATCAATGTTTATTAATACATCGGACGTGCGACTCTATTACGCGTAAGCATTGGTCCGCCTGCCTTCTGCCATGATTTAATTAAAAAACCATTGGTCCACTTACTCAATGTGCTCGAGCAGATCGATTGCGTATTCGTTTTACCACCACATTAGATACATTTTCGTGTCTCTGCAATTAACCCATGAGACAAGCACGAACGTCAGTCCACTATATAGCACTCGCTGCCATAATAATCACAGATGCACCGAAAAATACCAAACAAGACAATGGTTTAAATTTCGGCACTAGAAATACATTCCCACTCTTGTCGCCTATCATTGGTTATGTCAAGGAATCATCCCAATGACTACGCGAAACCGACGCGTTGCCTACCTATGAGCAGTCGATAAACACCTCCGTGACTGCCGCTTGCCCTGATCTAGACTTTAGCCTTCCTAGAGGGCTGCAAAATTGTGGGGACGTTGACTGCTACGTTTACCCGTTATTCGAAATAGGATGCCAGCAAAACCACCCTCAAAGACGAGGTCATTTTAGTGAGAAGTGAACTGACAGGTAGGTTATTATGTGAGCAACATATGATATCATATCCAGAGCAAACGGAACACACAGGTCAAAGCAAGCGGTGTCCAAACAGTTGCATCAATACACAGTGCACCATCTTCTGGCGGCAACGCAGTTGTTTATTCTCACACGGAAACCATAATGAAGCTGCCGAACGTGCCGAATGACATTCTGCGATATATTGTACAGGGTGACTCGAAAGAATAGGAAATTTTGGAATGTAGTTTAATGGATGAGCACATTTACTTTACACATATTTATTTATGTCAGTTTATAGCACAGAGTATGCCATTACTGATTGTCACAAGAATTTTTATTTCTTCACTACCATGCCACAGATGAGCTTCCCCCTAGCGCACATATTCCTGCAACCTGGCAAAAACGTTATACATGGCCTGATCTAACATTTCAATAGGAATCCTGGAGATTTCCTCTCGTACTCTTGCTTTATGTTCTTCGTTGGTAGCAGTAAGGTAAACCTCGCTATTGAGCTGACCCCACAAGAAAAAGTCACACGCTGTCAGTTCAGGCGGTCTTGGGGTCCATGCAATGTCACGATCTTTTGCACTGACACGGTTATCAAATAATCGTCGTTCAGCTCCCATCGATAACTCTGTTGTATATGTCGCAGCTCTGTAATGCTGAAACCAGCAGTTGGCAGTAAAACGGGCAGTTCACTGTCCGTGGCGGCAGCGTACTGAACGCACGTCACAGCGGTTGTGCACCCACCATTATCTTCAAAAAGGTAGTAGTCTATAACGCCACTCGATGACTTGGCGCGTGGAACACCACCATGCAGCTCGATATTGATATTAAGCCGAAATTCTCAAGGTGCGGCCTCTACACTTCCATTCCTGCAATGGGCTTTTGCCGCAAAGACCCGCTGCGCACCGTTCCACTGTTCCGTGCTATTTACTAAATGGTTAGACAGTGAGAGCAGCATTCTATATGTGAATCGGCACCAATTACCTCACAGTGTTCCCACAAGTTCCAAAATTTCCCATTCTTTCCAGTCGTGTTGTACCAAGTACCTTGCGCCTTTTATTGCAATTCGGGAATGATTCTCGTGGGACCTGGATAACAAATAAGTTCTCATACCCGTTCAACTGGCGAGAGAGCTGAAGATCTTGTTGGCCAGTGCAATTGTTTTACTCCAAAAAGAGCACTCTGAGTCGCAGCTTCCGTATGTGGACGTGCATTTTCCTGCTGAAAAAGCACATCCCTCTTCTGTGTAAGAAATTGGTAACCTGTGCAATGTAGTGAGCACTGGTTACTTTATCCTGCAGAAACACCAAATGTGACAGCGAGCTGCAAAAAAAAAAAAATAGTTCAGATGGCTCTGAGCACTATGGGACTTTACATCTGAGAATATCAGTCCCCTAGAACCTAGAACTACTTAAACCTAACTAACCTAAGGAAATCACACACATCCATGCCCTAGACAGGATTTTAACCCGCGACCGTAGCAGTCGTGCGGTTCCGGACTGAAGCGACTAGAACCGTTCGGCCACCGCGGCCGGAGTGAGCTGCAAGTGAAAAAGCTCCATACCATGAAGCCTGGGATGCGTCCTGTGTGTCGTGGCGAACGTATTCTGCAGTAGGCGGCTCACTACGTCTACGCCACACACACGTATGTGCATCACTCCATTACAGACACACCATATTTTCATCACTGAACACAACAGAGAGCCATTCTACTCTCCAGTCAGCTCTCTAATGGCACCAGAGTAGAAACAGGCGGCATACTGTGGTGTCAGTGGTAACCTGGCCAGATGCACACGCGGTGTTAATACTGCTGCAGACAGACGGTCGTCAGTGGTCACTGGCGACAGAGCATGGGCAGTACGTGGCCAGATATCGTCCCTGGATGATATTCGGTCGTCGATCGCTTCCCACACAATGCTTTGATCTTGACATGCGTCTCTACTAAGTGGAGGTCCAGAACCCGATCTATAGGTGTGGGAAGGTTCCACAGACTACTGTTAACACACCACTGACGCCGGCCGGAGTGGCCGAGCGGTTCTAGGCACTACATTCTGGAACCGCGCGACCGCTACGGTCGCAGGTTCGAATACTGCCTTGGGCATGAGTGTGTGTGATGTCCTTAGGTTAGTTAGGTTGACGTAGTTCTAAGTTCTAGGGGACTGATAACCTCAGAAAATAAGTCCTATAGTGCTCAGAGCCATTTGAAACATATTGAACACCACTGACACACTGTGACCTATATGTGGAGCAATGCGACGGTATATCCGTCTAGCTTCCTGCAGGCCTACAATGCGACCCCATTCACATGGCTCAAGCTGTTCAACTTGAGTAGATACTCGTCGGTGTGGTATGGTTTTCCACTAGAGTGAAAGCTGCAAACATTGTTCACCTCTGAACTCAGCTCAGGTATTGCCAGCTGTCAAAACGGAGTGGTGCACAGACAAGCCCCGAGCGCCGCTGATCTCCGATGACCGTGACATAAAAATCATTAACAGCACAAACCCTCAGTATGCACAAATTATACCCGTAGTGCCCCTGAACACAGTCGTTGGAGTTTTGCATATATTTTATTTCCAGCTGTGTAGTCCCAGCAGGTACATTCTACAGGATTAGTATCGGATTACTTACCGGGCCACTCGGATGCTAGAGGATGCCTGAGAGTTCGCCAACCAGGATCACATGAGTACAGCCCTGTGAGCACGGACGTTGTCGTCTAGGAAAACAGCAGCTTCCACAGCACGAGTCGGTCCGTCATGGAATGGTAACACATTCCCGAAACAATACAGAACTACACCCGTCCTGCATCTTAGTTACTGACCTGTTTCTGTGTTACATGAAATTTATTCGCAGTTGTGAATCTGGAGAACCATCAGCCGTATAATGGAAAGCCGACAATGATAATTTGTGCCGAAATGGGACTCAAACCTGGATTTCCTACTTATTACGAGCGGTTGCCTTACCATTACTTTATTCAAGCACGATCCACAGCCACACCCAAACTTCCATATGTCATCAACCACTTGTCTACAATTTGACTGGTACATACATTATTTATATTCCTGAGAAGAGGAGGCATTTTGATTGAAATTAGATTGCCCAGTGTCGGCGGATATATACGATATTGCATTGCCTCGGTTGTTCAGAAGTACAATGCACGTTTGGGTCTGGCCATGGATCCTGATCGTATAGCCTAACTGTAAGGCGACCACTTGCGATAAGCGGGAAATGCAGGTTCGACTCCTCATTCGGCATAAATTTCCATTGTCGTCATTCCAGTCTACAGCTGATGGTTGTCCATATTGGCAACAGCAAATACATTTCATGTATTTCGTAACGGCGGTAGGTGCCGCAGTGCCTGTTCCTTAGGACATGCTTGCATGTCCGAAGAAATATTGCACCGTACTTGTGAACAATACAGGCACTGCAATATCGTGTTTCTTTGTTATATGGCCTAATAACGACGTGCCGCCGTGAATAATGGGCTTTTGTGCAAGTGATAAACCATTCCTTATAGACACGCCCGAGAATCGACGGTGTTACACCATCAGAGCGGGTAGCTTCATTCACAATCTGATAAAGCTGGTAGGCCGGTCTTAAGTCGTGTCTCGACAGCTCAGTCGGTAACGGTAATACCTCCGATAGGCAAGGTTCTGGGTTCGAAGACTTATTTATAGGCAGTGTATGATACAAAACTGCACAGAATCCGCTGTGGAGGGAAAAATTAATTCAACAATAGACACTGACGAGGCACACAAGTTCCTTACATTCAAAGCACTTGGAGCAGAGTTTCATCCACACGAAAAGTAGCGAGCGTACATAACAAACAGCGCTAAATTTCTAACTAGTTCTACACGTTATACAACTACGCGAAATCTAAACTGCAGCTCCAGGTCAGGTCAGGTATGGAGCCGGAAGCAATGTGAAGTGAGCCATCAAAGCAACGGCTGGAGTGAAAGCTTCATTCTAACACGGCCTGTTACTGTTCTGCACAGTTGGGCACAGCTTCTGGAGATAACATTACATGCTTTCCCTAGCTTTAAAACCAGGAACTGTCTCATGTTTCGTTGATGATTATCGCTACGGACCTGACATGTGAATTTCTCCCAGCTTTCTCTTGGTTCCGACTGCGTGTACCAAATTCAAATTTCACGTTCCTTTACTTTCGCTTTCATTTCCTCGTATGAAATTCTTGACTTCTCATTGACGACACATGGATCTCGGAATATATATGACCTGATAGGCTCTTACTTGATTTTGTTAGTTGCGTATGAAATTTTCATTTTGAGGGTCAGAAGAAACGTGTTGAATACTAGCAGAGTCGTTGCACCAATCCAAGTTTCTATAACGACGAAAAAAATCGCAACACCAAGAACGAGTTGTTCATTATAAATGAAAGTTGCTAGATGTTTTTCACTTCTGAAAGACAATGTCTATTCGAATTACGCGCCAGCTGCTTGAGAGTGGCGCAAATAGCACCCCTGTGAGGATGCATATCCAATGGTTCAAATGGCTCTGAGCACTATGCGACTTAACTTCTGAGGTCATCAGTCGCCTAGAACTTAGGACTAATTAAACCTAACTAACCTAAGGACATCACACACATCCATGCCCGAGGCAGGATTCGAACCTGTGACCGTAGCGGTCGCTCGGCTCTGGACTGTAGCGCCTAGAACCGCACGGCCACTCTGGCCGGCGGATGCATATCAGGTTTGCTGTAAATACACGCTGTAACGGTCGTGAGAGTTAATCACCTTTGAGACTGGGAATGATGAATTGATTATAGTATAGAATGCCTTTAAGGCGACAAACAAACCATTATCAACACCTCATTGAGTTAGAACGAAGTAGTGTTACATGGCTACGAAAAAGATGATGCTCCTTCTGTGATACTGCACGAAGACTTGGGAGGAATGTAGCACTGTACATGGTCGCTGAGAGTGGTGTCACCAGAGTGTACGGTCGGAAGATCGCCGGGCTCCAGACGACCAAGTGGCTCTGGCGCATCGTACTGCATTTGCAGTACGAATTTGCGCAGCAGCTCCCACCACAGCGACACAACGAACAGTTACAAATCTATTACTTTAAGGACAGATCCGGGACAGTTGCCCTGTAGCGTGCATCCCACTGACCCCAGACCACTACCATTTGAGGCTTCAGTAATGGCAAGCGAGAGGGTGGTGGTCAGTTGTGTTTTCTGATGAAAGCTCGTTCTGCCTCGGTGGCAGTGATGATCGTATGTTGTTTGGAAAGAAGAAGAAGGCAGTTGAGAGCCTGCAACCAACCTGTCTACGTATTAGGCACACTGGACCTATACCTGGAGTTATTGTCTGGGGTGCGATTTCGTATGACAGCACGAGCCCCCTCGCGGTTATTGCACGTACCCTGACTGAAAATCTCTACGTCAATATAATGATTCTTGAGGTTGCTCCACGCACCCTGGCTGTAAATCTGCACGTCATAGGGGTGATTCGACCGTTCTGTCTACATGTTTGCTTCGCCTGTTCGATCACCAGATCTGTTTCCGATCGAGCATATATGGGACATCATCGGACGATAATTCTAGAGTCGTCCCAACCAGCATTAATCGTTCCTGCACTGACCGACCAAGTGCAACAGGCACAGAACGCCATACCACAAATTGACTTCCGGCACCCGTACAGCACAATACATGCATTTAATCACTTAAGTATGTTATGTAGACAAATGTATTCCCAAAATGTAAGTACTCTACTTTTGTTTTCCTATTGTTGCGATTTTTTTCGTCAGTGTTTTTAGTTTCTGAGAAATAGAAAATCTTCCAGGGAAAGAGATAAAACCGAGTCGAATAATTGCAGGGGAATTTCACTGCTCCCTGTTGTATAAAAAAATCTTCCAAAAGCACTGTTAACTCGACTGGGACACAAGTGGGCCCATTAACAGGAGAGTATGAGATAGCATTTCCACAGGGTGATCATGTACAGAAAAGACATGGAACCTAAGGAGGTTGTTGGTTGTTTTTGGGGAAGGAGACCAGACAGCGTGGTCATCGGTCTCATCGGATTAGGGAAGGATGGGGAAGGAAGTCAGCCGTGCCCTTTCAGAGGAATCATCCCAGCATTTCCCTGGAGTGATTTAGGGAAATCACGGAAAACCTAAATCAGGATGGCCGGACGCGGGATTGAACCGTCGTCCTCCCGAATGCGAGTCCAGTGTCTAACCACCTAAGGAGAGTTCTGCAAATAAGAAGAGGTAAAATTTCTGTGGTAACTGACGTTGACTTCAAGAAGGCTTATGATTCGTTGACTTAAAAAAATCTTATGATTCGATAGATATTCACAATTTAGAGGAATACAAAGCTGACAGGAAAATAAGCAAAAGTATCCAACATACTTTAGTAACCACCAAAATTAAATTCATGGGCGAAACTTTCGAAGTATTTCAACTCCACACAGGTGTTCGCCTAGGAGATGTTCTCTTCCCACTCCCATTAAACATATTTCTATAAAACATTGTGGAGACGTGGGAAAGCAAACAGAGGGACACCAACTCTTGGTTAGAAACGAGCAGAGAATGAATCTAAAGTGTCAGCCTTTCAAAGGCGATCTCGCTGTCCTAACAAACAATAGAGGAGAATCTGCAAAATCTCACAGAAAACTGGTCTACAAACCTCCTACGACAAAACTCAGTACATGGAAAGGGACCCTGCACATAATCTCCCCTTGTAACTCTGGACGAGTTTACGCAACCATCAGGATTAAGCACAACAGCCAATCAACAAAGAATCTCAAAACTGTAAAAACCATATAAGTTTACCTGGAGTAAACTACAATAAAAAATCTGTCTCTGACAATGCAAAACTTAGACATTGCAACTCCGGAAGCACTCTACGCTCCAGAAACGACAGCGATTCACGGTCAATAAAAATAAAAGATACAAAAGCAGGAAAAGAAAATTGTCGGGAAAACGTTCCGACCAGTTTTTCGTGAAGAAATACGAATAAGGAGGCTGTGGAGAAAGGTATACAAACAGACAGAAACAATAACAGACATCTTCAGAAAAAAAAGGATGAAATGTTATGGTCACATCCAAAGAATGAACAAGCACGTGCTTACAAGGCACAACTTCGACGTAGCAAAAACAAGACAATGGAAGAAAATATTAAAGAAGTGTAATTACACATCATCAATAGGAAAAAGTTAAAAAAAACACAAAATATATACATTTAAGCAAAAGCACACGGAATAGAGAACATGAAAGAAACGACGGGAGAACACGAGAGAAAACACGGCGTGTGTATGAACATAATTTGGAAGAACGAAAGAACAAGGAAAACATAACTATTCAAGTTCAAACGCTCTGTTTAAAGCGAATATTCGTAAATAATATATACATGGTGTATCATAATTAATATCGTAAGCGCATACCGTTGAAAGAACGCTGCGCAAGAATCAAAAACATTTCAGTAAACATGAACTTCCAAATGTATGTCTTACGCGGTTTGAGCACCTTTTCACCCTTGATACTGTGTAACAAATCTCTTCCACTGCAAACTGTTTGCTTTCCATATTTTGAGAGGAGTTAATATGGAAGAAACATGACAAAAGGTCCAGTAAACATGGGCTCTAAAATGCATTAGTAAGAGCTATGAGATTGTGAAGATATGAGTTTCAGAATAGCGAAGATGAACAGGTGCTCAAAGTTCTTAGGAATGTATTTTAGAGTCCATGTTTACTGGACTTTGTTCTTGTTCTGGTCCATACTACCATCTCTCAAAATATTGGAAGCAAATAGCGTGCAGTAGAGGGGATATTTTTCACAGTCTCGAAGATGAAGAAGTGCTGATAGCTCTTACCGTACCCATTTTAGATCCCATGTTAACTGTGACTTTTTTGCTTTCAGTATCGTGTACTTTTAGCTGTATGCGTTGACGCCATCAATTATGATACGCTCAGTATATTCAAGGATGCTCTGTAATTAAACGTTCCTGGAACACGGCTGGATACTTGCAAAGAAATGGACAGTCTGTTCCCCTGGGAGAACTACAAAAACGCTACCGTTGTATACTCCGTGTGGTTTGTTCGAGACGCGGTAGATCGTCTTGTAAAAATTCCCCTTCGGTCGGTAATGTTTGTTTTTTCATTCGACAAAGTTCCACTGTTCTACGTCAGCACAATTCGGACTATCAGTTTGCGGACATCGATAGACAGCGGGATTCCCCCCCGCAATATTTCAATCACGAGCCGTACTCTGAAGGCAGCGCTCTCTGTTGCAGCTTTTAATGGCCTTGACACACGGCGAGACCGGCGTGACTGGTAGGTAACATTTATGCAACGACTACGACGCTGGGCGTGAGGCGGGTGTCGGAAGACAGGGACGGCTGATCCCCTCCAGATTAGTTTACGATGTGCCTGGTAGCCGGGTGCGGGATGTACTGATGCGGCGGCTTGTCTGGCGCCGCCGCCAGCAGTGCTTCACCTGGGAGGGACGCGCCCCAGGCAACGCAGCAGATTCGCGGATAGGCCGGCGCGTTCCGATGGGAACGGAACGCCTCGCGGGCGATTGCCACAGCCGGAGAACAGCGTTGTGTCGACACTGGGGTAGCGTGGTAGAGGGAGGGAGGGAGTGGGAGGAGGGGAGGGGGGCGAGGCCTCCGCCAGTACTGGCCACAGGCCACATTAGTCTCACGACGTTTACTGTTCACCTTCCCCACATTTCGACGCTTTAGCCGTGCTTTCGAACGTTGAGCGTGCCGATTTTCTGACGTCATAGCGTGAAAAATGCACGTTGGGGCTCTTTCAGAACGTGCAGAGCAATATCTAGCATGACAGATATTCTGAACGTATCCTTTAACGTTAACCAATGAGATGTATGAACGCCATCTACGTCACATGCCATCTCTCTGCAGTACAAAGTCGCTGGAGGCCATACTGGCTTTCAGTTGAAGCCCGTATGTATGTATCCCGTTTGTAAGCATCAGTCAGTTGACAATCTCCCAAAAACTCGTCATTACGTGTATGATTTGTAGTAATAAAATGACGGGAAACATCATACTGATGGTGGAAAATTTATTGTAACTTGCGTGTTATGAAAGGATGCCGTTTCGAGGCGACGGCACACTGAGCGTCCACAAAAAAATGCAACGGTCTTTCCACAATATTTGATATTAGCCGGTACGGTAGCTCACTGTGTTCAGTCGGAGGGTTACCTGCCCTCTATAATAATAACAATAAAATTTAAAAAAATTGAGTGCGTAGATCAACGATGAACAGTTGTCATGGGACGTCAGCCCCGAACAAATGCAACGAACAACAGAGAACAAAGTGAGATCAGAAGAAAGTAGGTTCGTAACATTGTAAGACACCAGGTGTTGTGTTGCTAGTCCGCGTGTCAGTACTACCAAAATTTTTATGCAGGGAAGTCCATTGATAGTGACCAGGCCAAATATCTCACGAAATAATCATCAAACGAAAAAACTACAAAGAACGAAACTCATCTAGCTTGATGGGGGAAACGCGCTACTTCAAGAAATATGCCAGAGACGATGTTGCCAAGGATATTCTTCATTTGGTTAGCTAGGGAAAAAAAACCACACACATTCAAACACAGAGAGGAAACTATTGGACGTTAAAACTCACAGTTATTACCTGTTGGGTCCTTCTTTACGAATAATCGACGAAAGCTCGAAATACTGAATGATATCGTACTGTCTTAATAATAATAGCACAGCACAGTGTGGTAGTGTAGAATAGTCGTTGAGGCTCATTCGCCGCGCGGGATTAGCCGAGCGGTCTCAGGCGCTGCAGTCATGGTCTGTGCGGCTGGTCCCGGCAGAGGTTCAAGTCCTCCCTCGGGCATGGGTGTGTGTGTTTGTCCTTAAGATAATTTAGGTTAAGTAATGTGTAAGCTTAGGGACTGATGACCTTAGGAGTTAAGTCCCGTAAGATTGCACACACATTTGAACATTTCTTTAGGCTCATTCGTAGCTTGGGCTTCAATATACTGAGCTTACTTCAAATTTTTGTTTGTAATTCATTATCGAAATGATTTCGATCATTATTTTTATGCAATTAATTGCTTTAAAGGTAATGTTTTTACATCTATTTCTAACATAATGTTAAGTGTTCTAATAGTGTATCATTTTTCTTCACTTTCTCTTCGTGTCATTGTTTTACCTATTGGAATCTTTGAGCAAGTTATATAGGGTATTTTTATTAATCTGTCATAATGCTGAAACATTTTAAGTTGGTGAGCTATCGGTTAAAAATCAAAATACGAAATAATCTATTTATACTGACAGTGCAATGGCGTCAAAAATGCATTTTTCAATACAAGATGTGGATATTGTGGATGGTAATCGTCACACAAACATTTAAAATATAAATTCGTGTTGCACCATGGAAACAATGACGCAGATGAAGATGTGAACGAAAGAAGAGATTTTAAATACAACCACAATGAGGTCCGAGCGAGATGGCGCAGTGGTTAGCACACTGGACTCTCATTCGGGAGGACGACGGTTCAAACTCGCGTCTGGCCATCGTGATTTAGGTTCCTTATTTCCCTAAATCGCTTCAGGCAAAAGCTGGAATGGTTCCTTTGAAAGGGCACGACCAACTTCCTCGCCCATCCTTCCCTAACCCGATGGGACCGATGACCTCGCTTTTTGACTCCTTCCCCCATATCAACCAACCACAATGAGAAATAGAATAATGAAAGCAGTAACATGGACAGAAACATAAGCTGTTAAAACAGACTAAGTGAAATCTATGTTAATACATAAAAGTAATCAAAACAGCATGAACAAAGACCGAAAGTGAGAAGAGAATGATAGGAAGTTACATTCAGAGCAAATGAAAAGGCTCACAGGTCGATTATAATCGCTGGCCGCAGTGACCAAGCGGTTCTAGGCGTTTCAGTCTGGAACCGCGCGACCGCTACGATCGCAGGTTCGAATCCTGCCTCGGGCATGGATGTGTCTGATGTCCTTAGGTTAGTTAGGTTGAAGTAGTTCTAAGTTCTAGGGGACTGATGACCTCAGATGTTAAGTCCCATAGTGCTCAGAGCCATTTTTTTATTACAATCACGTGACAAAGGAACAGATAAAAATATTGTATTTAATCCACGTAACTGAAGAAAAATGATGATCAGAGTAGTCTCGACAAAGATTTAAAATAAAAAAATTAAGTTAAAGCACCCAATAAGATTCGAACCTACAGCTTTCTGCAAGAGAACGTTTCCTTTTTACCACTACGCTGTACCATCAGTCGGTGCAGGACTATTATTTTTAAGGCACTAGCATATCCCACGAAATTCCGATTGTTTCAAAACGGGGAACCAGCACTAGGGACTTCTCCTTGCTAGCCAACAATCATAAATGCAACAAAAACAGGGAAAAATCGTTCATGTAACAACAAAATAACTAAAAACGAAAAGCAACAATAATTATTCACAACAGCTCCTCCAAATGTCCTCCTGTAATCTGAATGCACGCACTGCAACGTAGCGTCATGGAGTCCGGATGTTTTCCGAAATCAAAGGTTTCCCTGATTTCATCAAAGGCTAGAGCTATTCTCAGGACGAGTATTTCTGCGGTGTCTACTGGAGTCGACTCCACAGGTAAAAATCTAAAGTGGTAAGATCTTGCGAACGAGCGGCCAGTGAACTGGGGCACCTCTGTGCATACAATGCATCTAAATACTTCCGTACCGCAATATCGAAATGCAGTGGTACCACATTACCTGACGAAAAGTTGCCTACGATACCCACCCAAATGTTTACGCCAAACTTACGCTGATCTGACCTCAAATACATGTAACGCGTATTTCCGTTGTTCCGAATGTGGCTGTTTCGAGAGTTGACTGACCCTTCTCTGGTGAATGACGTCTCTCCTGTCCACAACGCCCTTCTTACGAAATTAGGAATTTCAAATGGCTCTGAGCACTATGGACTTAACATCTGTGGTCATCAGTCCCCTAGAACTTAGAACTACTTAAACCTAACTAACCTAAGGACATCACACACATCCATGCCCGAGGCAGGATTCGAACCTGCGACCGTAGCAGTCGCGCGGTTTCGGACTGAGCGCCTAGAACCGCTAGACCACCGCGACCGTCTAGGAATTTCGATACATTGATTTAAGTACCATAGGGAATAGTGATTCCATAGCCCTCTTCCACCAAAACTTGCGTTTTCGGTAAATGATACAGAAATAGGTTTTTGTCGCGTAGGAAGTCCAATACTAGAGAGTGCGAAACCTGTAGCGAAAAACAAACGGGAAAACTTTACCATTTTTAGTTTTCAGCCATTATTTAAGAACTTCGAATTAACTTTAATTATGAACGGTCCTAGGGCTGGGAGTAGGATTTGCAGTTACCATATGAAGAACATTTCCTTCAAACTGAATGGTCGACACGTAGCGTTGTCACCCAGTGTAAATTTGCTCACAACGAAAGTTCCCGTCTCCGTTAACTGTCTGTCAGCCCCTACAAACGTATTCGGACATTGAGTAACGTGATTTGGAAATCTTGCATTGTAAACTATGTGGGCGTCCAGTTCATTTTGACCTGCAGCACCTATGGTAAATGTATATCGGCGTACTCGTCGAAAGCTTACCGATGACGCGCCATGGTACTACTACGTTCACTGCTGTGAAAGTGTGTCCACGCCAACCTCCGTCGTTGTCCCTTCGCTCCTCTTTCCGTCTACATTCGTAGCTAAACGAACACTTCCATCAAGAATTGACTGCCTCAACACGATTTCCAAATGGTTGAAATGGCTCTGAGCACTATGGTACTTAACATCTGAGGTCATCAGTCCCCTAGAACTTACAACTACTCAAACAAAGCTAACCTATGGACATCACACACATCCATACCCGAGGCAGGATTTGAACCTGCAACCGGAGCGGTCTCGCGGTTCCAGACTGAAGCGCCTAGAACCGCACGGCCACAACGGCCAGCCACGATTTACAAGATGATCGAATGATTGGCAGGCAAAAATCTGCTGCACAAGCTGATACCAGTAATGCCATTTATTCTCATAGGGTAGATGGTAGATCAGGAGACTCGTGACCCATTGGCTTGGGTTTTGTGCCTGCTCACTACAATGGTTTAATTTTGGAGTAAGTCTCCTGTTGAATCTGAGGACACCAAACGAAGAACGCATTTAACAGCAACACCACAGGCAGGCTGTTTGAATATGCGTGATCGGCGAGTGATTGGCTAAGTTTAAAGCTTCGAAATTTTTTTCTTAACAGTCCTGCCAAACCGTTACAAGCTTTTTCAGACAATTTATGACCGCCCTGTGTAGGTTGTACGCGACACCTTCGTAAACAAGCGACACACCAATAGACTGTTTGTCTTGTTCAGCGTCATTAGTATTTTTTATAGCCTTCTCTGCTTACAACATAGCGCTTCAACTGTGTAGATAGAGGACCATGTAGGATATCATCAAGGAAGACAAAATCCAATGCCTCTACCTGTTGTCACCAATAGTCCAGAGATGAAGGTCATAATGTAAACTGGGCCATCCATCAAACCTCATGAACTATACATATTCAGGTACGATGTTCGAGAGAGCGGACGAACATCTTGAACCGGGGTTAGGAAACGATCTGTACTGAAATAGTACTGCTTCCTGTGGCATCGCATATCTATATCATCCCACGGGTGTCACAACTACGGAATAGCAAGTTTCATTAAGATGCTGATAACGGTCGCGCAGAACCTGCAGACCCAATGGTGCCTGTTCATTGACCACACAGGACTTGGCAGACCCTATGGTGCACGTTTACTGACCAACCCTCCAGCAGCTCTGTACCTCGAGCGCCCTCTGCTGACACAATACGGGAGAGTTAGTGGTAGCCACTCGGCGTACACGCGCTCGGAGCCACTTCGCAAGGAGATCTACATCTACATTTACGTCTACATACATACTCCGCAATCCACCATACGGTGCGTGGAGGAGGGTACCTCGTACCACAACTAGCATCTTCTCTCCCTGTTCCACTCCCAAAGAGAACGAGGGAAAAATGACTGCCTATATGCCTCTGCACGAGTCCTAATCTCTCTTATCTTATCTTTGTGGTCTTTCCGCGAAATATAAGTTGGCGGCAGTAAAATTGTACTGCAGTCAGCCTGAATGCTGGTTCTCTAAATTTCCTCAGTAGCGATTCACGAAATGAACGCCTCCTTTCCTCTAGAGACTCCGACCCGAGTTCCTGAAGCATTTCCGTAACACTCGTGTGATGATCAAACCTACCAGTAACAAATCTAGCACCGCGACTCTGAATTGCTTCTATGTCCTCCGTCAATCCGACCTGATAGGGATCCCAAACGCTCGAGCAGTACTCATGAATAGGTCGTATTAGTGTTTTATAAGCGGTCTCCTTTACAGATGAACCACATCTTCCCAAAATTCTGCCAATGAACCGAAGACGACTATCCGCCTTCCCCACAACTGCCATTACATGCTTGTCCCACTTCATATCGCTCTGCAATGTTACGCCCAAATATTTAATCGTGCTTACGCAGTAGCTTTGTCTGTGCTTTACTACAAAGACTATTCCTTATGGACATTGCAATAGCAAGACTTTCTTGCCGCTGTATTTGTAATCAGTCTTCGTTTGCCGGAAGAAATTAGTAAATCTTGCGTTTTCTGTGCTAACCCACTCGCCAATCATTTTTACTTCTGTCGAACTGTCCTACAATGGCAGTTTCCGCACAGCTCTGTAGTTGAGAAAGTCAGATACATATTTCTTTTCTAGACAGTTAGCGACGAGATCGTCGAGGGTTTGGAACTGTACCAGACAAACAAAAATTCATAACACTTATAAAATATCTGATCTGAAGATGTTCCCGCCACAGGATCTTGGCAAGATGCTCCTCAATAATGTGGAGAAAGTAAAAAATTTAAAGAAAATATTATTGTGAGTCCACAGTGTACGTCTTGTTGCGGCTCGCAGAGTGTTGAGGTAATGTAGCAGTCCGCGTAGCGGCTGGAGTGGGCTAGGCCGCGAGCGCCCTGCCCTGCCTCTGGGTCAGGGCCGCAACCGTGCGGAACACGACACAGCGGCGCGCAACAATGGCGGGATGCGCCAGAGGGACGGCAGTGGCAGCAGCTCTCCTTGTAGGCTCCCGCCGGCGTTGCCGCCCAGTGGCCTTGGGGACCGCTGCATTCCTCGTCTGCCGGTCCGTGTCCGTGTCGTATGCGAAGTGAGTTACGCTACCGCGGCTTTCCTAGCTCCACGGACGCACATACATCTGTGTGCGGGCATGCAGCGTAATTTCCTAACCTGTCCCCAAGCATTTACTCGGCTGCTTTCTTCAGCAAAGTGCCACCAGAAATATGACTGAACCGAGGACGAGTGCGACATCTCACAGTATTTCTTCACTTGCGTGTTTCCTCAACAAAAAGAAAATCAGGAATCTCTCAGCACCCGACCATTTGACTACAACCATAATTAAGATCGTTAGCAGGAGACATTTGAAATCTACTGCTGAATAAGAGACCTCTTCCAGACATCTCTGCACATTAAGCCTAGTTTACACGACGACACTAGGTTGCAGGCAAATGCATTACCGGCCACTGAGCATGCGCGCCGCGCGTTTGCGCAGCTAGTTGGTGAAACTGAACACTCTCGGCGTTTTCCAACTTCGGCGTCACTAGTTGCATGAGTTTTGAGGTTACGTGTGTTCATAGAATGTATACAAACTGAAATATGAAGTGAGGAACGGAGAACAATGTTCGCTTTTTGGATATCTACGAGGGTGAGTCAAATGAAAACATAAAATTTGTAATAACAAATCGAAATTTCGAGCCGTTATGCTGCAAGTTGGTAAGCGTGCTACAAACAGTATGAAGAATGGCCTGTAGGTGGCAGCATAGTGTAAATGCACACATAACGTCGCGGTATCAGTATAAAGATGGCCGCCCAACTTGAGACTTTCCCCTAGTGAAGAACAGCGTTCCGTTATTCGGTTTTTGCGTAGTGAAGGTGTGAAACCTATTGAAATTCATCGACGAATGAAGGTTCAGTACGGTGATGCATGTTTTTCACAGCAGAAAG